>NW_009605430.1:152300-184448 GCF_000690535.1 Cariama cristata | reverse complement strand
GAAGAGATTGACTCGGTTCTTAGGAACGGGTCCTTGGGATAAAGTCTCTGAAAAAAATTGCTGTTTCCACTTACTTTCTAGGACTAGAGTTTATAATAAATAGCAATGTTACATTAAAAATGCCTACAATTTATTTTCCTCTAGCAGAACCTGCCCTGGCACCAGTGCTGTCCGGTGGCGAGATCCCCCTGGAAGTGCTAATCGTTCTCAGCTATTAATCATGCTGCTTTTTGCTGTAGCTGTATGTTATCTGCTCGCAAGCAGAGACGCTGAAGCTGCTGGACTTGCAGCCAGGTCCAGTTCTCTCCTGCACATCTTATGCCACCTCCGCTGTGATTTATAGACTGCGATGCCAGGAGACCAGACAGAAAACCTGCTCCATCACCTGCAGATATGTGTGTGCTGAGCGTGGCCTCACCGGCTGCTCTTTGCTGAGGCTGGACCCGAGGTGTGGTTGCTTCTATAAGCAGACAGATGTATAGAAAACTCCGTATTTTTGATCATCTGTTCTTGGCTCTCACCAGGGATATCTCTTGTGTTCCTGTTCCTCCTCCTCTTCCTGACTTGGGGATGATGCAAAGCACCTCTGTCACCTGCCCCCCGGCAGATCATCAGGAAAAGCTGAAATAAATCCACTGAAAGGCCATTAAGGTGGGAGGAAGACGAAGTAGGGTTGATCCTGAGGAGCAGGGTTAGCTTTTCCCCACTCCGGTCCTCGGGATTTAGAGATCTCAGGCTAGACTTGAAGGAGTTTGGAGGCCTTTTCTTTGATCAGGGCTTCAGTAAGGAGATTTGTTATCGGGCAGCTCTGAAAAGTGCAGCGTTGTCCGGCAGCATGTGTCTTGCTGAACCAGTACATGGAAATCCTGAGCTCCAAGATATTTTAAGAAATGGATTGCTAATTACTTATGTTAGCATAAGGTTCAGGAAAGGAACTTTCCCTTCGTTCTTTGTTTTATTTATACCCAAAGGAATAAGCTGCTTTTATAACTTATTCTAGGCTTTGCTAGAGGAAAAGTTATCATGCATTTATCACAAATTTGGCCTCTGTCTCTGGGAACAGATGTCAGTCAGAGCTTGTTAGTGGAGGCGGTGATACAGACAGCAGCATTTAACCAAGTTATTGTGAAAGTGAGGAACGAGTGTAGCGGTCCTGAACACTGCTGGGCTGGCAGGATGCGTGCCCAGATCCTCCACAGCAGCGTATGAGCAAGAAAGGTTTAATGGTCGGCCACCCTGCTCGTAAAAAAGGCAAATTACATGGAGGAACTTATTTAATGAGATTTTGGTGCACTTAAACACTTGAAGTGCTACTAAAGACAACATCCTAAGCCTATCGAATTTCAGCGTTTCTGTAGAACCTGCTAAGGTACAAAAAGGGCTGCAGATCAAGCCATTTATTCTTCTTTGTGAGGTTATCTCCTAAAAATCTTCTCTTTTGCTATTTTTTTACCTTTCACAGCTGATTCCCTCTTCCGGCACTGACTCGTCCATCACCTCTGCTTTGTTCTCAGCTGTTTGCTCTGCAGCCAGGGATGCTTCGGCAGGATTGTCAGGGCGCGCTTGTCAACCGGCTCCTTTGATCTCTCTATTTCTCTTATTTTTAATAATAATTTTTGACTTGTTCTGGCCTATCTCACAGTGGTTTTTGCGAGTTTCAGCTAGAGTCAGGGAAAAAGTAATCCAGAAAGATGGCACTTTGGCAAATG
Source organism: Cariama cristata (assembly GCF_000690535.1). Classification (NCBI taxonomy): domain Eukaryota; kingdom Metazoa; phylum Chordata; class Aves; order Cariamiformes; family Cariamidae; genus Cariama; species Cariama cristata. Next base: position 182,739 of record NW_009605430.1, on the reverse strand, counting down.
CCACAAAGTTAATTAAGACCTTTCCCTCACTGGGGCATTTTTCCACGTGTGTCTGTGAACAGTTCATGGGAATGGACTGCTGAGCAGCTGTAAATTAGCTTTGGTTTTGTAGGAAGAAAAGGCACCATCTCTGCCCTGGCACGGTTTCCCCCCACCAAGCTGCTTTGCTGGGCTTCAGCTGCTGAAAGCTGCTGCTCGGCTCTTCCCTTGCAATTACGGGCACCAGCTTTCTGCCAGTGGGTCCTTCGGAGCAGTAAGTCCCCATGTGCCAGAGCTCCTGGGATGGATGATGACCCCGTAACACTTCAAAAAGCCCCAGGACCCTCTTTTCTCCTGGTTTCACCATTTTGACAGCCGCCAGGGGCTGCAGAGCCACGGTTGTGAGCACACAGTGTGAGAAGGCTGCAGCATCCAGTCTTCCCCGCTTCGACCGGTGCAGGAAAGATGTTGGATGCCCACCTGGGTTTTCTCACCACCTGCCTCATTCACCTTCAACACTCAAATGTAGATTTTTTAGACCTAGAGCTACCACCTCATCCCCTTGGTTTTCTGTTTCTTCCACCAAAAGTGGCTTTGTCTAGGAGTCAGCTGTATTTTTTTTAATTTATTTTATTTTCTCTCTGTAGGCAAAGTCTGACCGGGGTTGTACTGTTTTTCAAGAGTGGCTGATTCATGGGCAGATGTAGCAGTGACAGCTCAGCTGTATGACCATGGGTGGTTTGCACGATTTGACTGTGATTTGATATGATCCGTGGACCAGTTCTCCAGCCATGGGAGGTGGTGGGCTGTGGGGTGCCCTGTGTAGGTTAGCTAGGGCATCACCCTGCCGGTGATGTGGGAATCAAGGAATGATTAGGGGTTTTGACTTGGGGGAGAAGGAAGGTCTTGCCGTAGTTTGAGCAGGCTGGTTTTAGCATCAAGCCTGTTAGGAAGACAAGACTGGAATGAAGACCTCCAGCCACTGGAACGTTTACTGGCACCATGGGACTAATTGGCAGTGTACCCCATTCACTCCTGTTTTCTCTTTGAATTTAGAAACAAAACAATAAGCGTGTCAAGCACCCTTCCTCTCAGCCTGTACCGAGAACCAGGGCCCTGTCTGATGACAGCACAAATCCATCTTAGCACACTGGAGACTAATTGTGCCGTTAGTAGCAACATCCAAGGTGGATGTTCGAGATTATCTTTTGACTTGAAGTGCGTGTTGTTCCCAGACTGCAGAGGTTTATAAGTGAGCAATTAAGTTGCAAGGATTGAGGGAAGGGAGAAGAGGAATGAAATCATTGGCATAGGTGCAGAAGATTAAATTAGAAGTCTCTGCATGTGATGGTTCTTGGTTTAAATTGTCTCCTGTTGCTTATGCTCAAACTGCATCGATAGAGCTGATGTAATGTGAATTTTCTGGTCGTGAAAATGTAGGAACAGGTGTCTCATGGAATAGATGCTCTGCTCCTCGGGTCCTGGCTTGCTGCTGCCTCTCTTGCCATCCAACATCTCAGCATGTTTTTTTCCTGATCTCCAGCACCTCCCGCTGATGGAGTCTGGCCCTTTCCGCACAGCAATGCTGATCCTGCTCTTCCCTGGCCCATCCTTGGCAGCGGTGCTAAGTCAGTCAGTAAGTCAAGGACAGGGTTTTTATCTGAGAGTAGCTGTGCTGTGAGTGCTCCCAACACAGCCATGTCCTCCGCTGCTGAGTTTGCCAGACATCCTGCATAATACATATTAGCTAGTAAAACTATATGTCTCGTTTTGAAAAACTCTGCTTTTTCTTGTCTTTTTTTTTTTTTTTCTGTGGTAGCTGGCCGCTTTGCTGAATGCTTAGCAGCCTGTTAGCAGAAACCGAGAAAAATGGCTCTTGGGGAGGTACAGATAAATTGTGGGTGCGCACTGTGGGTGCTCTGCACCGCTCAGAGCATCTCTGTGCTGTGCCTGGGTGCTTGATCCCCAGGGGACTGCCTGGGGTTCACTACCCATGTCTGGCAACCTCCTTCCAGCTCTGCCCGTGATCTCTGGCAGCTCTGGAATCCCAATTTTCAGCCAGGTTTGCAGGTCCCTCTTGCTGCTGTAGCTCTCGGGGCAGGGCTGACAAAGCATCAGATCATGGTCAAGGTTGGGTCCCTGTGGGCAACGCTCTTGGCAGTGGCGGTTAACGAAGTGGTGGCATCTTGTACGTTTGGTACCGGGTGGTTGGGGACTTGCAGACCCCGCTGGAGGACTGGATGCTCAGCTGCTTCCACCTTGGCAGAACAGCCTGGGAGCAAACCTAGCAAAACCTAATGGCAATTGCTTATAAACACTTTGAATGGTGCAGCCGATGGGGAGCTGGTGCGAGGGTTTTTGCTCAGAACTGTCTGCGTGGTTGGCTTGCGTTAGGGAAGCCGTGTCTCAAATCAAGAATATTTTTGTTGAAGCACCATAGGAAGTGCTGCAGTAATTCATGATCACAGTTTTGCCCTGCTCTCTGTGGGGTCGTGTACCTTTCAGGGTCTTCGATTAAGGAGTTTGCGTCGTCATGGCTTGTGGACACTGTGACAATATTTCTTCCTGTGCTGTGTCCTGAAACAGTGAAGCTATTTCGTTTTCTGTGCAAAATGCTTAAACTTTTAAGAATCATTCTGGTTTGGGGGCTGTATTTCTTATCAAAGTTACTGCAGTATACCAGAGGAAATACCTGCATCTGCTTTCTGGATATTCTCCTCAAATAAGATGCTCTGAACAAAAATTTATTTTGCACTCACAAACTGTGTAATAAGAAACTGCTTCAGATATTAGGAAACACCAGACATCAGTACTTGAGGGATTTCTGCATTTATTATAGAGAAAAGCTCTGGGAGGTAATTCCTAGCATAACTGAGGGGTTTATTTCCCTCTCACTGTCTCCTTCTGAAAATTGATGTATGCTTCCCTATAAGCACAGGGTGCTGCTCTTTAATGGCCAGAGCCAGACCTGCCCGCTATGTGTAAATGGCCTCATAAGCAGGCAGATATTGCGGATTTTCTTATAGTCAGAGCAAGGCTCAGCAGCTCTGGAGGAGCGTGTGAATTGATGGGTTTCAGCGGGCGCAATTTGCCATGTGATCACAGGTATAAAGTTTAAAGCAGCTGGGATGTTTGCTGGTTTGACACAACACTTATCCACGCTTTGGAAAGAGGAATTTGCATTTAATCTCAAATTTTCCCCTCTCTCCCCTTTTACAATCAGGATTCTAGCAACTGCTGGGACTGATTTTGACCTGCGAACGCTGCGAGCCGTCCGAGTGTTGCGACCCCTGAAGCTTGTGTCAGGAATCCCAAGTGAGTGTCGTGATAATGTCATCTTCCCAGCCCAAGGTGCTCTATAGCTTTTGGGGTGTTACGTGCTTTTCTGAGCAATATTTTCTTTCCCTGCTTCTTCATGGTCTGTAGTTCCTGCCCTTGCTAGGTTCTGATTTTCTGTCGTCCCCCTTTGTCTACAGCCAGCTGATTTCAGCGCTGCGCTCCCAGATTTGCAGGTGAGCAGCAGGGATTTGTCCTAGGGCTCCTTTACCTTTGGGGTTGAATTCATTCTCCAGGATATGAAGACCTGAGACCCAAATTTTGCAGCTTTCAGGCCCCCAGCCCTGAGCTTGGATCTTCTGACAGTTTTTACTAGCTAAGCATCTTGTACTAGGGATTTTACCCCTTTGATAAGGGGAAAAAAATGAAAGGAAAGAGCAGATAGAACTTGGTCTTGCCTACTCAATGGGCAACTTGATATATTTTACATGTTAACATGAAGGGTCTGGATGCTCTGGTGAGGAGCTGCATCATGCCTTGCTGATGCCCTGATACGGTCAAAGTCCCCACACCGTTGCTTACTGCCTTTTTATTTGTTGGTGTTCACCAGCTGCTCTGCCTGCTAGTGGGGGATTGCTCTCAAGAGGAAATTTCATTTCTGAATGTGGAATTGTGAGATTTTTTTTTTTTCCCCTCCAGCAAGAGCCAGTGAAAGGGAACTGCTACTCTGTGGGATGCTCTGCTCTTCTCTGCATTAACCCCTGGGTTGGGGCATCAGCTCTGCCTCCTCCCTGGCTGCTTCAGGACTGTAATGTTGGTGCTGTAGAAATCCAGTAAGGGCTCATGCTTTGAAATAACAGCACCAAAATTTCCTGAAGTCAGCATCCTTTCATGAGCGGGGCTTGAATCTGAATTCCCACGCAGGCGAGGTCCTTGGCTAGGCTTAGGAAAGGTGTAATTTTTAACAGGATCTCTAATAAGGAGATGCTGCTGGCTGTTTTTTCATGGACTTCTTGTCTGTGCAAGACAGTATGGTTTTGTGGTAGTGACTGTGAAGGATGTCAGAGAAGTAAGGTGGTCCCTCAGGGGCGTCCCTGTCCTAGTGTGGGTCGCATGTTCCCCCCAGGAGGATGTGCTCTCCCACCTGGTGATGTGTCCTGGACCAGCACAATATTTTCTCACAGAGCATAATTTGCTCTCATGTTTTCAGTGATGCTGTGATAGCTCTGTGCTGTGTTATTTTTTCCTGTAGTAAATGTACAGCCTTGAGGTGCATTCATACACAGGCATGGTATATGCTTTTCTTTTATACTCTCGGTGTTTTTCCCATCCAACAGATCGTCGTGCTTTTTTTTCCTGCATGCACCCGTATTGACCTCAGTAGCGCTGTACAAGGTGGCAAGACAATGATGATCCTTCATTCCCCATACCTTAGGAGAGGCCACCAAGGTGGCTTTCAGCTGCTGCTTATCGCTGAAGTTGTTTTGTTATGTGCGTCTGTACGAGGTTATCTGACACCTCCATCTCGCCAACCTCTCTCGCCTTATCTCCCTTGGTTTTAATTGAAAATGAGTTTTAGTGCCAGTGAAAAAGCTATGGATGAATCGCCCTGGAGACAGAGTTGTGTTTCTCCAGAAGCGGGGTGTGATAGGCACGGCAGCGTCACGGAGAGAGAGGCAGCTCCTGTGCAGCTGGGTGCTCCCTGGGCCAGGAGGTACCACAGCAGCGCCCAGCTCTCCTGCTGCATCCGTGCTGCTGCAGGGTCTGCCTTAAGGACCTGGTCCACCTCCAGGCTGAGTCCTGGGACTCCACCGGCTTCAGGAAAAGTGCCTTTTGTGTCTCTGAATCTTAAGGGACCTTTGAATCTGTGACCTGAAGAAAAGAGGTCAGGAAAAGATAACTCTACTGATTTTTATCTCTCACCTCTTGAGTGCATTGTGGCTGTAACATCTTTTTTACAGCACCCTGGGAAAGGCAGTGTTGCTTGGTAGCGCCAATCCTAAACTTCCCCTTAGACAGCCCCTCTCTCCTACCTTGCCCCCACCCCCAAGCCCTTGTTTCCTTCCCTCACTGATTATGTGTTTTTCCTTGTCCCCACAGGCTTGCAGGTTGTCCTCAAGTCCATCATGAAGGCGATGGTACCCTTGCTTCAGATTGGGCTGCTCCTCTTCTTCGCCATCGTGATGTTTGCCATCATCGGGCTGGAGTTTTACATGGGGAAGTTTCATAAAACCTGCTTCTCTAATGAGACAGGTGAGCTTTGAGCTTCGCTCCCCTCCCAGCGTATCATCGTGATGCTTCTAGTCCCCTTCATCTCATCGGGATGCTTTCTATCCTGCTCTTATGTTGCTTCTCCTTTTTCCTCCTCCACGTTCACTGCATTCTCTCCCTCTTCACCCACCTTCTCTGAGAGTTACCAGACTTTTGTGCTCACCCTACATGTGCTGGGACAGATTCTCCCCTCTCTGTTACACCACCATGGCACCCCTGATGCTAGTGGGTTGCTCTCAGTCTACACAAGAGTGAGACAAAGGTGCTTAGGACCTCCTCTCATGGGGGAATTTCATAGTAGAAATACAGAACCAAATTCCTTTTGTTCCAGCTTGTTGAAGGATGGGTTATTTTTTTTTATTATTTTTTTTGGTTCATTGGTCTCCGTTTACATTTTCATTGGGTTTAGCTCTAAGAACAGCTGCTGAACATTGAATTTTCCTGCAAGGTTTCTGGGGCAAGCTGCATGGGTATGAGAAAACTTCGGTGTGAAATAGTAAGATTGGAAAGACTGGGAGCAACCAAAAAATAAAGAAAATAACAAAGGACAATAGATAGAAGGCAAGGAGCCCTTTAATAGAGAAAGAATAAAAATGTCCTTCAAACAGAGAAGGGAAAGGGAAATCAGGCACTGCAGCATAAATGATGAGTCTGCCTGTGAATAAGTGATAAACCCTGGAAGCTGGAGGTGGAGAGGAGGAAAGCCCAGAGCCCCTCGGCTGGGACCGGCTGCCGCGTCAAAACCAGCTGCTTGTCCATGACTCAGAACTCATGCCAATTAGAAAAAAAAAAAGCCAATTTTTTTCCATGTAATTTTTTAATATTCATTTTAGTAGTGCTTATATGTGTTGGTTATCTGGGCTACCCACAGATTAAAATATTGTTCTGGTCTCCAAAAGATTGCAATTTAAGGTACAATTGACTGTCTTTAAAACGGCCTTGTATTTTCAGTGATTATCACTAATAGGTCTTAATATTGATTTATTTATATGCATTCAAATGGTAATAAACCAACATCCCTGCCAAATCTCTGGGCATCCTTCACAGCGCTTTCTAACAACAAGATGGGAACACTTTAATATATTCAGTTTACACAGAGCTTTGCAAAAGCAGGGTGAAACTCTTTTCTTGCTTGTGTTCCTATGTAATGTTAGAAAAACATAGCGCAACTTGTAAAGGACACTCTAATGTTGTGACTTGTGAGCGAAGGATGATGATTCGTGGAAGAAATGAATTTTTGGACTGAATTTGTAGGATAAGAAAATCTTTCCTGGGGGGATGTGTGCGTGTTCATGCCAAGCACAACAGGTCTCAGCCCGCTGCAAGGTCTCTGGGGCTACCGCAGCAATTACAGAGGGGTAACAGCAACGGTGATGATACAAGAGTGTGGGAAGCAGAAGCATTCTTGGTGAGATGGCTGGGAGAATGCAATTATGAGCAGGTTTGCATTTTCTAGGAGCATTTTCAGGTCTGTTAAATTGCAACCAAGGTGGGTGAGTTTATGCATCCTTCGTTTGCAGGTAGCGGCTGGGGGCTGAGCTGTGAGGCGCTCTCGCTAATGGGCTGACTTTAGCCAGGGGGCGAAAAAGAAAAGTGATTTTTTTTTTTTTTCCTCTTCCCCCAGAAACTAGTTAACATAAAAGGGAAAAATAAAACCCAAAGCTGTTTGTGTTCTCTGCAGACAACTCTCTGACCTCAGTGATGACTGAGATTGCTGTGCCAGGCTTGGGGACTGAGAACAGATTTTTGTTACGTGTAATGTCGTGTGTAAGTGACTCTTGCTTGCTGGGTGGCTCCCAGCTAGGAAATGGGAGTGCAGCCGAAAGACTGGGGTGTGTGTTGCATATCTCTGCATCGCAGCACCTGGCATCTCGGTGGGAGGACGCAGCGTGGCCAGGCTCAACCTCCCCCCGACTCGACTCGCCAGGCAGTGTGGGAAGATGCCCGTGTTTACAGCGACTGGTCCCTGCTTTTCTCAAGGACAAACGAGCTGGTTGTCAGATAAATTATGAGGATCGATTCCGCCTGCTCGGCGGGAAATGGTGCGATGGGGTTTCTGGAAAGGCAGAGAGTGGTGAGGTTTCCTGGCGCTGCGGTCCCTTGTGAGTGGAGCAGCAGAGCATCCCGCAAAGCCATCAGCCGAGCCTTTTAAAACCTAAGTGCTCATCATCTCCAAAGAGGTGCATTAACAAGCCCAGGTCTGATACCATGGGCTCCAAAGGCTGGCTTGAGTGTGGAAATGTGAACCTCATTAAAGAGATGCCTCTGTCAGCGAGCAGCAAACTGGAGGAGGAGGAGGAGGAGGAGCTGCTCGTGCTTGTTTCTGTTCCAAATCCCCAAAGTGAGCAAACTCCTGGGATTTTTCCTGGAATCGGGAGCCACGTGAAAGGTACCAGCTGTTATTTCAGCGCATCGTGAAGGGAACCGAGTAGAGGTGTCAACAGCAAATGTGGCTGTAGCCCTGCTAATCCAGTAGCCCTGGGTAGGTCAGTAATAAACTCCAATGAAGAGGGATGCTGGGGCAAGATGGCAAAAGGGCTGTTCAAGACCTGTGCTGCTCAGCCTGACAGACTGTTCTGAGCTAGTGGAAACATTTCTCTTTTTTAGTGAAAAATGGGTAAAAATTAATGGCAGTGCATGTTCCAGGGGATGCTTGACTTGTTTTCCTCTCCCTGCATCCTCTGCTGTCGTGTTCTGCTGACACAGGACTGTTTTTAAGCAGCCACCTTCAGCCGCTGATGCAGCCCGAGTACCCTGAAGCTGCTCCAGGAGAGGAGGGCATCACATTTGTTTCCCATTTTACCTTCAGACTCCCCTGTTCTGTGTCTTCCCCAGCCATGGGGGTAGGGACCAGTTCTGGTCTCTTTTTTTTGAAAAGGAAAAAAACCCCCACCCTTCGTAATAGATGTGCATTGCATTTTCAGAGCATTACCTGGCCACAAAAGGCCAAACAGAGATAAAACTGGATTCTCTTTTAAAGCACACTCACAAATAGTCTGCAAGAAGCAGATTTGGTATTTTCTTTTTGCAGACTTGTCTCACTAAGCCCTTGCGAAAGCCTGTGGTGACCCATATGGGAGCTGGAGAGAGATGCCCTGCATGAAGGTGTTGAGTCAACAGGAAAACGCGTCAGATGCGTGCACACGCATACACACACATACACACACACACACACATATATATACGCACAGCCTGGAGCAGCAGTGACAATCTTGTTTTCCTCCTGCAGGCTTTACTCTATGGAATGATTATTCTTAATTATTGTTAGTGCTGATCTTGTTTTCCCCCAGTGAATGTGATTTTTGTGCAGTTTGCTGCTCCATTACCATAATGTGTCACTTTTAAACCCCTTTAATATTTCCTGAATTGTATCTCTGTGTAAATAGGAATATTACTTAGGATATTTATCTACTTTGAAAACCTAGCACTTTAGTTTTCCAAACTGCTCTCTGTTGGTGCTCGCAACATCTCTGGAGGGCTGCAATGCTCCAGATTTCACAGCTGACCCTGGGAGATGCTGCCTACCCTTCTGGCCATCCCTTGTTGTCCTTAACTCTGACAGACTCATCCTCCTTTGTCTTCTCTGGGTCTGAAATGAAACTCAGCAGAGAAACAAGCTGACAGCTGGATGCTTTCCCTGCCACGTGTACCTACACTCCATAGCATTGCCCTGTGGGGCAGAAATATGAAGCTTACAGAGGGGCTGGAGCTCTCGGTCCACCTCGCTGGCTGCTATGGTGCTACTGCCTTGTGACGAAGCCAGGGGCTCCTCATGCAGCTGTGCTTTAACATCTGTATCTGGACAATTTTGGTGCTACCCACAAGCAGCTCTTGCTTAAGCCACTGGTGAAGAACCTGCCCTTTTGCTTGATCGTGCCAATATTTAGCTCTCAGCTATGCTGTATGAGGGTGTATCGTTGGCTCACAGTGTTTGAAGTATGCACCATTCCTAAGCCCTTGCTTTTACCCCACTGTGTTGTTTTGGGTGTGTGTTTTTTGTTTGTTTGTTTGGTTGTGTTTTTTTTTTTTTTTTTTTTTTTATGGCATTTCTCATAGGTGACGTGGCTGAACACTGGGGCAAACTATAAATTATGGGCGCTTCAGGGATGGCTCTGCTCCATCCTGCCACTAAACCTCCTCTTATAACATAGCAGTATATAAATGTTTACATGAGCGTGATCTCTTTTGCTTGTCCATTAGCAGCACAAGGAAACCTGAAACATAAATTCTGTTCATGCAGTGGTGCAAGGAGGATGCAGCAGCATCAGCTGCTGGACCAGCTTCAGTCAATAACTTTTCTCCCCTCTGTTCTCCTCTGCAGGTGATGAGGTGGGAGATTTCCCTTGTGGAGAGGAGCCTCCTGCCAGGCAATGTGAGAGTGGGACCACCTGCAGAGAGTACTGGCAAGGGCCCAACTATGGCATCACCAACTTTGACAATATCCTCTTTGCTGTGCTCACCGTCTTCCAGTGCATCACCATGGAGGGATGGACTGACATCCTCTACAATGTGAGTCCGCTGATAGGGTTGTAGGACTCCTGAGGTGCCGTTATGCATTGAGTTAGTTTGGAGAAGGTTGTTCTGGAAAAAAAAGTTATTTAGTTTGTGCATTTTTCCTGTATTGATTAGCACCTCACTCTGCTTTTTAGGAGGATTGTTCTTATTTTCTTGAGGGTTGTTCTGCAGGTCCTGTAAGAGCCTTTGAACCGCTATCGTGGCCTGTGGTGGTTTGAGGCTGCAGACTTGCTTACCTTCAACATGGTGTTTGGTGTCAGTGCGGGGTTGCCGTGTGTAAGAATTGGCGTGTGTTGCTCCAGGATGCTGGTGGGCTCTGCTGTAGGATGGCTGGGTGAGTAGGACTGTGTTCTCAGCATGTCCCATAGAAACCAGTTACCAAATTGCACAATATAGGATGGCAAAAGCAGTGACTTGCTAATATTTTGTACCCAGAGGTTTCCTTTCTTGACTGGGTCTAGCCTTTAGGATCAAACTACATCAATGAATGAACAGCATCACCTGGATGTTAGCACCAAGATCCAGTACTAGTTTTGGCGACTCAATATAATTTTACAAAGACCTATCAGTCACCTTGATGCCTGGCATGACTCTGTTGGCTGTGGAGAAGGTACACCAGGCTGAATTTCTTTGCTAGGGTCTTTGCTGGCTGTGCCTCCTGCCAGCCAGGACCGTGACTGTCACAGCCACTCAAGGTCAAAACCTCTTGGTCAGTTCTACCGTTTTCAGTTTCACAAAGAGTAAGGCAACCTCACCCGATTAGCAACAACTGAACAACTCTGCTGTCTTTCAGGCATTGTAATGCTCTCGTTTGTGTCTGCAATTTATTCTTACCCTTTGGAGGTGTCCTGTCTTGAGAGGGAAGCACCTAACCCTTGCTAACAGGTTAGCAAAGGAACAGAGCCCTTCGGCTGGATTGCAGCATCTGTGTCCTGTTTCCTTGCAAAGTGTGACAGCTGCTCTTCGGGAGCTGGAAGGGACATAAGTACCTGTTGCAGATCTGTTCTCCCCAGGTTTGTGATTTGTTTAGATCTTCACATGTTTCTACACTGGGTGTAAAGTGCTATGGTTAGGGTCTGGAGGATGGTCCAGCTGTTTTGTACTTCTATTTTCTATGGTAGTAAAGGACTTTATGAAGTACAGGGGCAGGAAGGAGAGAGCGAGTGGTGATGATTAGCAATGTATGGCTACACGGGCTCCTTCTTTCTCTTGACTGTAGAAGGAAGGAAAATCTGTCAGCCGTGCACGGATGATCTGAATTACCCCATGCTGTGCTAGCCAGAAGTGCCAATATGGAAAAATAACTAAGGTAGGCATTAATAATGCCTCCAGACAATTTCACTGGCCAGTAGGGCTACAAAGTGTTCAGTCTACTTCATTATAGACTCTAGACCCATGCTGGGCTCTTTCGCAGACCTTCCTGTGAGGGTTTCTGTAGCAACAGGAAAGTGTTATTAATATCAACCACAGTAAATTGCAAGGTATAATTCTGCTGTGTTTGAAGCCAATATATCTGATTCATTACCTGCTCCATTCATTGCTCAGTTCCTCCGTTTCTTCCTAGTCTCTGCCCACTTAGAGCGATCTTTAGAAGGACCCATTTCCCCACTGCATGCCCTCCCCTCGCCCTGAAACTTCATCACACAACCAGTTTCTTCCATTCTCATTCAGCAATCCCACTCCTTCCTTCTAGTGCCAACCATTGTAAGAAAAGCCCATTAGCATCCTGGCTGGAATTGATTAATCAATACATGGTGTATTAGATCATCTTCTCCCAAACTGCCTTTTGTACCACATGTAAAAACTAGAGCTTACTATTGGGGTATTGATTTTGGGGGTTGCTTTGAAAACTATAATAGTATCATTCTAGATACCCATTAATCTAATTGCAAACAGATACCTGGATGAGATGCTGTTGAGCATTTGTTGTATAATGTCAAACATTGTCTGAGACCCAAGCTTAGGTTTTCATGCTTAGTGGGTTCATGTCTGACAGATATGAGGGTCTCTGGACGGTCTGCGTGGAGGGTGAGTGGTGTGTGCCGTGCCACAGGACCGCTCAGCAGATCAGTTCATGTAACTGGTGCCAGCAGCCATCTCTGTCCCCTCTCCCTTGGCCCAGCCCTGCCTGCTGTGTCACCCCCTCCCTGTGCTGCTCTGCTTGCTGAGGATCTGGCTGTGCTTTTGCAGGTTAGTAGCTGAGAAAAGATGCGGGTGGAGAAGATCCACTCTCTGCAGCTCGTAACTTTTTCACAGCTTCAGTCATCTGCTGTTTTCTGGCCACTTGGCTTTCATCTTGGTTTCTTCTGTGCCTACTCTTAAGTTCATCAAATTTCAAAATGAAGCAAAAGCCCAAACCACGCTGCAGCAATGACTGAAAACCCAGCATGGTGGGTGTTTGTGGATGCAGTTGTCAGCTGTGCAGAGGTAACAGCAACGCAACCAGTCCATCCATCCAGCACCAGTCAGTTCAGCAACTGCACATTAATGCTGCCTGAATCAGCTGGATCCCTGCTGGACCCATACTGGGTTGATATGGGAAGAAGGTGGAAGATGTTGCCTTTTGCATTCAGAACTGGATCAGTCGGGTAAGCAAACATGTGTCAGGGTACTTCTCCTTGGTTTGTGGAAGACAAGAAGTACGCCAGCATACTTAGACAACAAGTGAGTGTCAGAGGTTGTTACTTGTTCAGGGAGCTTTGGTTCACCATTTGGGTTCTCTACTGCTGGGAAGAATGGTTTTGGCCAGGAAAATTTTGCAATGGTGGAGGTAGTTTCCCTGCCAGCCCCAGCCTCTGGTGTCCTCAAGGACACCAACATTCTCCTGATGCAGGATACTCATCGGAGCTGAGCTGTGAACCTAGTTTCAATGTTTTGCTGAATTAAGATTCGCAAAAGGCTGTGGGACCACAAGAGGTAAGATGCAGTCTGTGTAAACGGTGGTTATGCATTAGTGAAAAAAAAAGCTGGTGCTTTTTCTCCCAGTGACTAGAAGGTAGGGAAGGCTGCTGTTCCTCAGGCTTAGCAGAACCCTTCCCTCAGCTCTCCCTTTGTGCGCCCACTGCCACGTGTTGGGTTTGGTTGGGGTGGGTTTGTTGCTGTGCTTGTGCAAACCCTCTCCCTTCCTGCTGTTAAAGCAGACAGCCCTACATGGGCTCCCTTCTTTGGGCTGAGATCCCGTGGATGCCAGGTAGTCTAGGACCAAGACCCATTATGGGGAAGTTGAGGTTACAACTGCTTCCTTAATGGGCCATTCATTTCCTTCTGGAAAACGGTGATTGATTGATTGCTCTGCATCAATAGGGCTTTGTCAGTGGTCCTTTTCTCCTGCTAGTGCATTTGTTGCATCATGGTCAGAAGAGTTACAGTTTTTTAGGTCTCAGTGGTGATGGCTGGGATCAGTCGCAGGGTGAGACGTGCTTTACCAGTTCAGCATTCATTTAACCAAGGGAGAGAGTTTGCTCTGTCCTGAAAGCAGCTTTGAGACTGAAATACTGGTCTGTGGTGGCATCAGGCAAGCTGGAAAATTTGGTGTAAAGTGATGCTCAGGAGAGAAGGAGGTTGGGCTTGAGTTAGATGGTTTGGTTCAGGTCTTTCCAAAGCAAGGGGTTTGTTGTGAAGGGTTATTTAGACGTTTCCAAATGATTGAGATGACTTTATATGTGGTCCAGATGCAGCCTTCCTACAGATTTAGAGAAAATTAGCATCAAAGGCTAAGCTGTGTAGTAAGTAATCTACCTTGCAAATATTCACTCCATCTCTTGTGATAAATTGAGAAATTAGGAGGGCAGGGAGAATGCAAGTTCACAAATCTCAGCCCGATTTTTCCTTGCTGATCCACTGTTTATACTTTCACAGAGTTTCATTTTAATTAGGGCCAATGAATGCTTTCTGGCTTTGTCTGGAAGGTGATTTATGCTTGAAGAAAAAAGACTGAATCTTCAGTTGGGTGAAATGCTTTAAGAATAAGCTGGGGAAATCTCCTTCCTGAATCAGCAGCACAATAGCATCAGAGCAATTGCTCCAAACGAGCATTTCTGTGCAGATTTGTCAGCTGTGGCCTGTTTCTACTCAAAAAGGTCCAAGGAGCAACATGTGATTTAGGAAAGTTGCTGTGTCCTGAGGCCAGGGAGAAACCTTTTCTCCAGCTAAGGGAGTGCACTTACCTCCTGCTAATTTAAGGCTTTAACATGATCTGGGAATGCATTAAAATGGAGTAACTAAACTGTTTTCCTTACTGTTGGAGGACTCAGTGTCACAGTCCAGTGTTGTGAAGAGTTTTTCAGTCTAATCCAGTGCAGACAAACCAGAGATCCCTGAAGTACAGGCAGAGCATCTTCTGGACCATGAAATTAGGGGAAAACCTACCTAGAGCACCAGCTGATGGTAGGCAGCTATGCTGCTCAAGTACGACACACCCTAGAGTAGCAAACCTGCCTCCTTCTTCTGCAACCAGGACTAGTTTAGGACCAGCTCCTGCACCAGACTGATGCAACCATTCTGTGTCCTAGTTTGGTGGTGCTGACATCGGCTCTGCTCTGGGTAGGCACTTTCTGCAGTAAGTGGTGCTCACCCTGAGCATGGCACTGGGGTCAGGGTTGATGTGAGACAGCCAGGGTTGCTGCTTCCACTTTTCTTGGGCCTGAGGGAGCCATTAACTGGGGTAAGTGGTAACTGGTGATCAGGTTATCTCTTAGGACCGTTATGTAAATTTATTCATTGGTCCCCATAAAGTATTTGAATATGCTAAGTATTGCCATGCTGCAGCTGTTATCATGCTTTAAGCATAGCTGTCTGACAATGACCCGTGGCTGCTGGAGCTTGAGGATGTTAGCATTGCTGAGGGAGGAGAACATTTGCAGTGATGGCCTCCAAGTTCTTGGCAAACTAAAGTGCAGAGTCCGGGGAAAGAGAACAGAGGCTGAGTACTGGGGATGGATACAGAGGTGGGAGGAAATGATGTAGGTGCTCGTTAAGAGAAACTGGTACCCTGGGATCTGGGTCCTCTTGAGTCCTGATCTTCCTCCAGATCTAGTTTTCAAATTAAACAATGGTATTTTAGATCATCTTGTTTACGTGCTTAATGTTTGTGAATGACAGTGATTCATTTATTGCATATTGCTAGTGTAGGCTCTTTAGAGGTGTAAAACTTTTTAGAGGCAATAGCATAACTCCTGGTTTCCTCTTCTATAGCAGTAATTCTGAGTTTTTCCCGTGCAAAGAACTTCATTGCCCATCATGAAACACACTCAGGCCTTCCATTCTGATTGCCAAGGGAAGCTCACCTTGTTGTGCAAAGTGAGAAACGCCTGAAAAGGCTTGTGCCTGCCCATGAGTTCCCCAATTAAAACAATTCTTTCACTATGCTAAGTAGAAGCATTCATTTCAAAGCCTGTAACCAGAGAAAAGATACACTGGTAGCCTTCAGTGACATAGCTAGGGAAGACCTAGTGCTGTAGCTGTCGTTAGCTTGGAGATCAATGCTTTCCATGTTGTACTTGGTGGATTAGGAAGGTTTTTGAGCTCCTTGCTGTGGTCATTACACAGCCAGCACTGTTTGAACTAGCTGGTCTATACCCATCTGTGAAATAGAGTCGTGCCTTTGCAGTGGAGGTGCATGATGGGCTTCCAAGGAGCTGAGGAGTGTGGTTTGTGGTCCCAGTTCTCCTATAGAAAATCATGGGTCAAACCTGATTCCTCTGAACTTGGCAGAAGTCTTGATGTTGACTTTCAAAGAGCTGGGTTTTCACCTTTCATCTTTTCTCTACAGGAGTTAGTTCAAAGCTACATAGTGAAATTTGCTTTGCAAAATAGGGACTTCTTGCAGGAAAGGAGAAATGTCAAAGTGTACACTCCCTCTCTTTTGATCTTAATGGCAAGAGATTTTTATGTTTCTTCTGTTTTCTACTGACAAATATTAGTGTCCAGTGGGTATTTCAAGACGGTGGACTGGGCCTAACCTAATATGCTTGTAAGTAGGAATGAATAGTTCAAATAAAATATAAGTCCACCCTAAATTGGATCCCACCTAGAACTTTACCCTCACCGAATTTAGAATAGCTTATAATTCACTTGGTATTTTTCATTGTCCTTTGTGTCTTTGAATTTCTTGATTCCTATAAAGATACAGAAATGGAAGGTTGGGATATAATTGTTTTTCGATTTCCAGCCCAAACCAGAGATGATTTTGTTGGTAGGATGGTGGATGGGTTGGTGTTTGTAGGGGCAGAAGAGAACCTGTTTGACCAAGTTGTTTGGAGAGCTCACATATGACTTTCTGGGGGCATTTATCTATAAAGATCGAACCATTGGCACTCCGTCTTCATCAGTCACAACTGTGAATTGAGGAATCAAAGGTCATGTTCCTTAGGAGGAGTTTGGATGTGACTAGCACTGTTTACCCAGGCCATGAGATGGTTTCCTGTGCAAAACTCTCTAGGAAAGTGGAGGAAGGGTGCAGGTGAATGTGCAACAGAAAGCAGAGGGGAAACAAATAACATAAAGCAGCATCCCCTCATCTCGGAGGCTTGGATTAAGGTTCCTCTTGGCTCGCTGCCTGCTTGTGAGATTCCTCCCGGACTCAAGAGCCCCCATACTTTGAAGCATCTCTTTAACCTGGCAGTTAAGGCTTAAAGGTGATTTAAGTGGCTTTTTGCTGACCCTTTGCTTGTGATTGCGGTTTCCAGTGAGGTTATGTGCCTGGCTTTCCTATTGTGTGACTGTCACGCCTACTTTGGTATAGCACTAAATGCAACAGCAAAGCCTGTGGGACTCTGTGAAGGTGACTTTGAAATTGCTCTTCTTTCCTAACGCACCTGATGTGCTGTTGTCTGCTGTCTGTTAGAACTGACCTGAAGCCAGTCCACTAAAGCACAAATCCATAATTGCTAGATACTGAGATGGATGAGAATAAACGAGGTTTTGTTTACAGTGAGGTTTGTGTGTCCTGGGGCTGGCAGCCTGCAGTGTTAGTGGCTGAGGGGGTTTATGATGGGTTCAGTCTCCTGTGATTACCCTCTCTGTGTGTGGATCAGCTCTCCTCGTTCTGAACTCTAACATATTGAGGAACAAAACTGTTTAGCAAGCAAAAGCATGAGCAGACAGGAAAAGGGGGAGAAAATTGTCTGAAGTGCTTTCCTTACGTTATGTTAACAGGAAGAACAAGCAGGAGGAAAGGTTTTGTTTTGCCGCTCTGAATCACAGAACACATTTCTGATATGTTTTTTTTTCTTTTACACTGCATTCTCTGTGATGTTCAAGGGACAAGCTTTGCTCCAGTTGGATGTGGGGTGTCAGGACCCAGGGTTGGAAGAGAAGTGTATCAGCAAAACAGATCAGGAGACTGATGCCATGCTTGGCGTTAACAGCTGCACAAGAGCAGCATGAAAACAAGGGTGCTCTGCTTTCACTTAGGCTTTGTGATATTGTGCGGTATGAACTGAAGTGCTCTTTGGGAACGTAGCATTCGGCCAGGACCTCAAGATTTACCCGGGTCTTCAAAGAGATGGACATAGCCCTGTTGGAGATCTAATAATGCAGCACACTGTGGGAAGTGAGGACCAAACCGATTAAAAAAATTAACAATGATAAAGCAGGCAATGCTTAGAGGTGCGTGAAGACAAGTGCCACCACAGTCTTCTCTGTAGCAAAGAGTCTGTTCTGACTTCTCGGCTTTTTCGAGCATCTCACAGCCAAGAGCGCACAGCATCTGCCGAACAGCTGGGTTACATACATAGTGTGAAATTTCCCATAGCCCTGTCTTGGGGAGAGATTACCCTTGGGACCTGATGTTCACCAGTGCTGAACTTTTCTTGTCACTATGAGGTTGCTCTCGGAAATGCATTGAGTGCCAAGGGAGATGCCTGGGAGCAGGCGCTGCATTACGGAACCAGCAGCGCACGTGGAATATGCTGGTGTCGTGCACTGAGGATGGAGATGGGAGATGAGCTCCTGTGCCGTGCTAAGGTGCTGCATGGATGTAATTGTGCTCTCTTTCTCTCCACAGTTTCATAAAGAAGAGAAAATCCCCTAATGTTGTTAGTGTTAAATTACATTTGCTATTGACTTAGCATGACTTTAATTTGCTCATAAGAATCAGCAATCTTATATGTATACACACAAAGGTGATAGATAATTCCCAGTCTCTCGCTGCTGCTGTGGGGGTCCTGCTGATTTCTTGTTGTTTCAGTATCACCAGTCACTTACAGGAAAGTTGGGCACCGATGGCAGGATTAGGAGCAGGCAGCCAAAAGCCTGGCAGCAGCTTTGAGTGCAGGATTGGCGCGACAGTGAATAGCTGGGGGAGAAGAAGGAAAGAGCCTAGACTGTGGTTTGGTGCTTTTGCAGAACCAGTGCTGGAAGCCTGCAGAAAGCAGCGATCAACTTAGGGATGACCAAGCCCTTGTAAGAAAAGCACAAAACAGATCAGCTGAACTATTAACTTGAGCACAAACCCACGTTGGAAATTCTGGCTGGAACCTCTCCATGTATGAAACCCATCCTAACGGAGAGAGCCTGGATATGGCCTGTGCGTTGTCCACGTCCCATTTACACCTCTTCTGAGATCTTGAATGTGCCGATGGGTAGACCTTCTTCCATCTGGTTGTACAGGTGGATTTCACCCATGTTACCTGCTGGTTTTTAAATCTGCTTTATCCCATGATGTTGTTACAACATGTGTTTTGCTTGAGTGGCAGGGAGGTTTATTATTATGTAGAGAAATGAGTCTCTTAGGTCAAAGTTTATTCGTTTAGATTATCATTATTGTTTGCATGTGACAGTCATCTAGTTTTCTCTAGTATTCTCAGCATCTTTCCCAAGTTTCAAAAATTCTTGTATAAACAGAATCGCCTACCACTCATGCCGTGCTGCCAGGCAGAAACCCAGTGGCATAAAAATAATCAAACTTTTCTGTGCTTCAAAACCCTCCCTAGAGCTCCATGCCCCAATGGTCCTGAGCATCTTGCTCTTGAGCAGGGTAGACTGGATTTCTCATCTCCCGTTTCCCCAAAGACAGGTCTCACACCAGGCTTTGGAGCAACATATTTACTACTAATGAGACCTTGTCAGATACCTATAATATAGCAGTATAATGAATTGGTGTGATCATCAACAGACTTGTAGTTCAGCTGAAAAATCCCTTGGAGATCACTGAACAAGCAGCACAAGTTTCCCCTGCCTGGCTGAACTGCTTGGCTGGCCCCTGTGAAAGAAAAGCAAGTGGTAAATGGAGGAATCTGAACAGCTGATGGGTCCTGGGTGGAATGATGAGCTGTCAGTACCACAGTCTCATACCAGTCTAAATCCTGCCTTGGCTGATAGCTGTTTATTCCTGCTCTCCTTCTGGATTTTGGAGGCCCACAGGACCTGTTTGCCAAAGGGCTGAACTCCCAGATCTTTTAGGGATGCGGTGTCACCGTACGGCAGGCTTTGCTTACTTCCTCATCTGGAAGGTTTTGCAGAAATCCAAAGATATTGTAATAGAAAATGTGGAGCACGTCCAAGGCTAAAATGGCTCTGAAATATTTAGATGCCAAGATGAGTGCGATGCGTGTCTCTGACCATGCCTGGGTCTCTTTCCATCTGGAAACACAGACTGTCTGACCCTGTGTCCACACGGTCATTCTCTCTAAGGCTAAAAGGATTGGGATGTTTCAGCCCTGATTCAGCAAATTATCACATTCAGAAAAGCACTTGAGCAAATGTGTAAAGCTGAGCAGGAGTTTAAATGCCTCACTGAATCTTCTGCATTTTATTTAATGTCTCAGTGAAGGTACATTCAAAATGACTGTGGGGTGTCCACCTCCAGGTTTAATAGCAGACGTTTAAGATATAGAGCAGAAGAGTGACATGTATCATAGAAATTTAAAAAGCCCCTTCAACAGAGCAATTGCTCTCTGAAAAGAAATGAAAATCTCTCCAAACAACAGCTTAATCATCAGAGCTTGCCAAGAAGTGAAGACTCCAGCTGAAGAAATTCACTTGCAGCTTGACAACATTATAGCATCCAGGGTGCAAGCAGCTCCCTTACATGCCCAACAATTGCTTTCCTACACAGGATGAAAAAGGCAGCTGCAGGCTTTCAGAAGTACGCCAGGCTGCTTGTGCCGTGACTGCTACATCTGTGGTTGGAGCGGAAGAGAATAATGGAATGCTTCTAAGAAAAGCAAAACGAAGACCTCATTTGCTCTTGTAGTTCCTAGGGCAACTCGAAATACCTGCAGCTAGGTTCTCGGACAGAAGAGGTTAGCGGTGGGTTTGGGGAGAAAGTCTTTGCTCTTTAGTCTACAGACCACGTGCCCTGGGGTACAGGAGAGGAACAAAGGCAGGCTGCTGTAACGAGTACAATAGTGGTGTATTGGTGTGGCGTTGTGTCTGGGCGACTCAGTGGTGGGATGAGCTGGATGCTCGGCGTGGGGGTGCAAGGCAGCTCAGGGTGTGCTGGGCTTAGGGAACTCCACAGATGGGTGCTGTCAGGGCTGTTCTCTTCATTGTCAGCAGCAGAGAAGATCGGGAACGGTCTGCTTGGGTAGAGGTCGATCTGCTGGCGTGTGTCATGAGGGTGCTACAACAAGGTACAAGTTGAAGATGGTCTTTGGCAGAAGGTGCCATTGTTCTCCTTTGCCTGCCTTCAGGGTCAGCACTGGTGACATTCAAGCCTCCTTCCTTCTTTTTATGGAATCACAGAATGGTTTGGGTTGGAAGGGACCTTGAAATGTCATCTAGTCCAACCCTCCTGCAATGAGCAGGGACATCTTCAACTCAATCAGGTTGCTCAGAGCCCCATCCAACCTGGCCTTGAATGTGTCCAGGGATGGGGCATCTGCCACCTCTCTGGGCAACCTGTTGTTTCTCCTCCAGCAGATAAAATTCTCTGTGCTATAGAGACTTGCAAATAGGAAATTTTTAATCCAGATACTTTTTTCCAGCAACATTTTCTTATTCTTTCTTGTATTCTTTGTGCCAAAATCCAGCAAACGCTCTGCGAATCCCTTGCAGGAGGCAAATTGCCCAGTAACTGTGGAAAGCAGGGTAACTGCTCATGAAACAAGAGAAACTCTACATCAAAGTCACCTTGCCTAGTGTCCAGACTCAGAAGCTGTGGAAATGTGGGAGAATTCGTCTGCATGGGTTTGTAGCCATGTAAGATCTCAGGGCGTAGCCCAAACAGCTGGAGAACTTGCATTGGCGTGTTATGGTGGAAGCATCAGTTGTCATTTAGCTGGTTTAAAAATATTTGCTCATTTGTTTGTGAACAGAGAAGCAGGTAAATTTGGAGCAATTGTCCTGTGCAGAAGTTGTAGTGCCGTAGCAATGCTGGTACCAGCCGTCGAGCTCACCGGCCGGAGGTCACCGAGTAATTCTAGACATGGCATGGGAGGAAGTCGAGAGAAAAAAAGTGGATAGTTCTTATTTTTTTTAACAGATGTTTCCTAAACAGGGCAGGTGTAATTTGAAGCATTTGATACTGTGTTTTAATAGCAGTTAAGTTACGTGCTCATCAACACAATGAAAAAAGCTGGAACTATTTGCTTATTTTAGGATTAGTTTGTTTTTTAGCATGGGCCATGGCAAAACCTTTTGCTGTTCAGCAAAGTCCCTCCCAGCAAAAGCTCTTGGAATACGGAGAAGAGCAGCTCTGGGCCAGTCTCATAGTTTTCTGCAGACTTAATGAATTTACACTGTAGTAAATATTTTCACGCCTAAATTTGTAATTTCACAGACAGTTTTCATTCAAATTTGGAACAAGTTGGCAAGGCTTGTGGTTAGGAAAAACATTTTTTTTGTTTTTCTTCTCCTGTAGCAGACAGTCCTTTTCTGTTTAAAACATCTTCATAAAACTTTGTGAAGCATCTTTAGATGCAGTTGAGGGAATCCCGACCTACTGGTTTTTTTGTGTTTTTTTTGTCTGTAACAGGGAAATGGTAGTGATAAAGTACCTTTGGACTCCTGTCCTGAGAAGTAGGGTTTGCACTGAGAAAGGGCTGTTGGACTTGGGGGCTTTGCCATTTGAGTGACCTGAGCTCTCAGCTCCAGCTAGTTCTGTGAGCTGTAGGTGTGTCTATGAGGATATTTTCTGCTTATAATTAAGAAAAGGAGAAGCTGTACTGCTGGAGGTAGTCTCATTAGAAGACAAAATGAGAAGGTAGCCTAACCTAAATAGATTGATGCTCTGCTCAGTCCCAATCCTCTGCTGAAGAATGCATGCATGTAATAGGCTATTGTTACAATTTTATACCATGGAATCAAGACTTTAATTCATTTAAACAGTTTTCCGCTATTGAAAATTCCTCGGGAAGCTTATGCCGGCAATGTTTAGAGGGAAAATCAGGAAAAATCTAGATCTGCATTTAAGATGAGGAACCCTGCACGTTATTGTTAGGACTGTTGTTATGTACAATGATTTTGGGCATCGATCTACAATTTCCTATGTTGAAAGTCGGAAAAGGATTGAGTATTGGATTGTTTCAGTGTTCTGGGAATCAGTCCATGTGACTGGCTCTGTCTTGCTGACTTAGGGCCTGCAGGCCACGGGGACTGCTGAGTGGGAGGAAAAGTTTATTCTGCATCTACTCACTAGACCAACAAAACCTATGTTTTGCTCTGAAGGCATCCTTATCTTTATCCAAATATCCCATGTACCCACGAGCAACCAAACTGAACAGAGCACTAAATACGTGTGTCTGTGTTTACGTAAATGTGTGTATTTCTCCCTCCTTATGACTTTAGGAGTACATTTGGGGACAGCTTTGGCTCTTCAGTGAAAGATGGCAGGTGCCTGAAGCCTTGTTGGTTGCCTTTGCAGTGTAAGAAAAAACATCAGGAGAGCACTGAATTATTCTAAGTGTAACTTGACTTACACACGAGTCTTCTCAAGCAACGATGACATGTAAAGCACTCTTGCTTTCCAAGAATTTCAAGCTTACAAGCAGTGCCTGTTTTTCAAGTAGCAACCCTTCCTCAAACTCTGCACAGCCCAACGCCAACAGCCTCTGTGCTAACCTTGTCGAGGGACCTGGCAGTGCTCTCTCGCCCTTCTCAGAAAACAGAACTCAGTTGCTTGCTCAGAGAAAAGAGACTTGAAGATAACTATGGGAGGCACCTGCTGTCCTAGTCTGAATCGTAGAGTGTCTTGGAGTTTTGCTGAGTGAATTGGCTGCTCCCTTAGCATCTCAGTTTGAGTCACATTTAGGTGAAACTATTTGAATTACTTGGTCTTACGAGCTGTTTGGCTTTTGGATTGATGATGAATATTGAATGCAGGTTTGCTCTTTGTTAGATATTGCTTTTGAGAGAGTTGAGATAAATGGGTCTGGCTTGGTGCAGGTGCCCCCGTGGCACCACTGGGTCACCCATGGGCTGAGTGCTGTGGTCATCAGGAAGGCAGCGCCTTGGTCTGCTGTCACAACTGAAGACTCCTAGCCAAAAAAAGGTTTGGTGGTTGCAGGTAGCGCATGAGATTAATTTGGATGCCTCTGGTTTGGTCTTTCTGCGGTCTGTTCATCATTGTGCTATTAACTTGCTGTATGACCTTGTAGAAAGTGCTCATCTACGTAAGATGCACGTTCCAGACAGGTTCAGTGCCAGAACTGCCCCGTGGGGTTCATGGGGTGGCTGTGGTGGGGTTGCTGGGGTAATGCTTTCTCCTGAGTACCTCCACCACAGGGTTGACCTTCCTTATTGTGAACGTGTGTTACCTGTTTCTGATAGGAATTGCCTAGAAGTTTACATTCAGAATTAATGTCCACAGCTGTTTAAAAATAAAACAAAGGAGAGGAGAGATTAAAAAAAAAAAAGAAGAATTAAAAAAATAGGTACAGTCCCTTGGCCATTCTGTAATTTTTGACAGTGAAAGGGCTTTCACAGTGCCAGACAGGCAGGCACGCTCATGAATAAAGCAGCTGAGTGAGTCCACACTAGCTGGGGAAAGAATGAATTTTTTATCAAGAAATCCTGTTAGCATATTTAAGTATTGATTTATTGGTGCCATAAGCCTTTGGATCAAGGCATAAAACATCAGCGTTTTTGCTTTTTCAGTCTCCCCAGCTCTGTAAAGCTGGAGAAGGGGAGAAACAAAGGGAAGGATTTGCTTCTATTTAAACTTGGCTGAATTAACGTTATTACTGCATGCAATGACTATAGTTAAAACATGTTCATACAAGGCTAGCAGTATTGTAGTAAAACTAAAATGCTGCCAGCTTCTAGGATTTTACTGAGAGTCTTCTGGTATTTAGGTTGATTTTATGCATTTAGATGCTTTCCTCTGAAAGCCCAGCTTCTGGATTTATGTGCTCAAGAGAATTATAGCTCCCTTCCTCTCTTACTTGGGACTTTCTAACTCTTGCCACTGGAAAGAAAAGCTAGAAAATTTGAATCTTAAAGTACCAAAAAACAAAGGGCTAATTATCTAGGTGTATATATTTATTTTTCTTTTTTTTTTTTTTTTTTTTTTTAAACAATGATCTCTGCTTTAGGCTTCCACCTGGTTTTCCTGTCCCATAGAAAATGAATGGGAGATTTGCCCTCTTGTTTGATGTTGTGAAGATATCTCTTGAGCTGCCTTTCCCTCTGTTTTTACTGCCCACTGTATGAAAGGGATTTCTCTTCCTGGAACAGAGGATGCACATCGTTCTGGTTTGCGATGGGGATAGATGTGCTTCACCTTACGTTTAGGGTACCTATATGTGCACTGGGGAAGCATAAGGCACATCTATCACACTTGTTGGCAGAGTGTTGTGTTTTTAATTTG
This sequence comes from Cariama cristata, assembly GCF_000690535.1. Classification (NCBI taxonomy): domain Eukaryota; kingdom Metazoa; phylum Chordata; class Aves; order Cariamiformes; family Cariamidae; genus Cariama; species Cariama cristata. The sequence goes on along the minus strand of NW_009605430.1, from coordinate 157,949 downwards.
TGTGTTTGGCTGTTGTTTTGAGACCCCCGACTGTCCGGGCAGCCCCACAGGGTGTGGGGACGAGCAGGCAGAAAGGGCTGGATAGTTCTGGGAGCAGATGGAAGCAGCATGGCTGTGTCAGGGCAGAGGATAACCAGCCCTATGGAGGGGCAGCAAGATCTGGATTATCATCTCTGCAGAGCACTGGCTTAGTCTAGAAAACCGTGGTTGCTCTGGCAGAGCATGGGGCAGGACCCCCTCAGAGCTATGCATGGATGGGCACTGCTGCCTGATGCAAAGGCATGGGGCAGGCGGGACTGCTACAGCATTTCCTGCTTTAGGTATGTTTGTGGGGGGGTGAAAGCCCCCTTTTCCCAATTATTGTGGCTGGTGTGATGTTAAAGCCAGTGACAGTAAGACAGTGGCTTCTCAGTGATAAATGAATGCGAATTAAGTTATGTTTCAGGGTGATTTACTGAAATCAGACTAACCCCTCTTGCCTTCTGCTCAGGTATGAGTTGCTGTTGCATTGTGGCCGCTGCCTTTTGAGTTCTCCTGCCCTGGACAGGCTCTGATCCACCAACACCACCAAAGGGATGCTTTATCTTGAGCACCCCAAACCTGTGACAGATTTGGCCGGGCTCTTGGTCCAAGGGGATAAGAGCTAATGCAGGGTCTGGTGTCTCTCCTCTTATTCATAGCTGGTGCTGCCAAGGCTTTTAGACTCTGCGCTAGAGGCTGGTTGTGTGTAGTCTCAGGCCAGGAGTAATTTGCCTTTTGTTTGCAGGATGTGAAATATTCTGGATTTGATTTTGATCCCGGTAGTGAACAGCTCTGTGTTCTCCTCCTCTAAGCAGCGAGTGGCTGTGGGGCTGGATGCAAGTGACTTCCCTTTTGGGGGCAGAAAATTTAGCTTTGTTTCAAAATACTGTCAATTTTAGTGTTGTGAGACTCAGAATTTTCAGATATTTTTCATCTGATACCCGCTTGGGAACCAGGAGTTCTGGATGGATCTGAGGGGTAACTGGGGGATTTGAACAGGGTGGATTGCTATTACAGCAGTGAAGTGGACTGACCTCTATCCTGGAGGTAAAAAGGAAGAGTGGAATAACTCAAAGACCTTCTGGGGAGAGAGAGGATCTTCTCAGAAACACTGATGTGAGTGTAAATGTGCCAGGAGCGCCTCTTCCCAGAGAATTCAGTTTAAGCAAGCGTAAACCCAGGACTTGATTGCCTTTGGCCGAGGTTTGATGTGAAAAGGAATGCAGAAGCCAGTGGGATCTCTGAATGCTTTTCTCTGCTGCTGGCCCTCAAGACAACAGGTACTCCATCCCAAAGGGTGCCTAGAGAACACATCCTCTGCCATGAAAACTTTCCTAGTGTCCAAAACCCACTTGGGACCTATTCTAAAGGTACAGGAGGTACAATTATAACATGGTCTAGGGGGAGATCAGGAGATCCCCCAGTCTCAAGTTGTTCGCTGGACCTCATATGGACCTCAGGGCTTCCTGAGATTCTCTCCATCCCATGGCCACACATGGAAACCTCCAGCTAAGGAGTTTTCCTCAAAGCAAACATAAGCAGATAAAACTGCAAGAAGCAGTGTTCAAGACTAACTCTAATTTTCCCTGCAGTTTAATGGGCTGGGGCCCTTCCATTTTAATTCACTCCCTCTCCATACAAGGGCACCTGCTCTGAACAACCCGAACCCGCTGCTCCCCGATGGAGGGATGCTCAAGGCAGTATTTGAACCCCAGTCCAACCCTGTCTCGCCGTACGTAGCAGTTGTGGGAGTGTGATTTGGGCTTACCACTAATTTCATTAACCAAATCATTTTAGTTTTATCCTTCATACAGATGAGCACAGCAGGCCGGTGCTCTGTCACCTCCCTCCCGTGGGTGGTACAACCCCTGAGCATCAATTGGAAATGCACCCCTCTGCCAATTTAATTTTGCTCAGAAGGGTCAATCGCCAGCACTTCCCCATCCCCGGCTGTCTGGTCCCTGCGGAGCTGAATGTCAGATGCTCTCTGCAGATGGACTGTAACATCTGAAAGTCAGTAACCAAAGTTATTGGACTGACTTTGTGCCAAGATTGTATTTAAACTGGAACTGGGCGGGGGTGAAAAGGCTTTTTTGCAGATTCTGTTATTTCATATAAGCCAGCACATTGGGTCAGGACTTCAGACATAGGACTTCTCGTGCTGGTCTGCTGGGAAACGTGAAAGCATCTCTCCTTTCACCTGGCTGTGGCCCAATTTCACCTACTGTAAAGCTGGGGATAGCAATAGAGACCACCTCAGTGCAGGGCTTCGTGGTGTTTCTGGGTGAAAAAAGACATAAGACTTAAAAGACGAAAGCCTTTTAAAAAAATCTGTTGGTGTTTTTTTTTTTCTTCTTCAGTTTTCAGTTGATCCAATGAGATGCAAGGGAAAGAAAAAGTAGGAAAAAAAGGAGAAAAATAAATATTTTTGAAAAGCAATAAATTCTAATACTTTTTTGGTAACTAAATAAAAGGAATAGAGAAAAACTATTCCACAGCTCTACTGAATGAGCTGTTAAGGTATGACTTCCTCAGGGAGGTGAGGAAGATGCTATAATCCTCCTCAGCTCTTCCCTGGATGTTATTGGTGGGAGACTGAGGCCCCTTCATTATCATAGACTCATAGAATCATTTGGGCTGGAAGGGACCTTCAGAGGTCGTCTGGTCCAGCCCCCCTGCAGTGAGCAGGGACATCTCCAACCAGATTAGGTTGCTTAGAGCCCCATCCAGCCTGATCTTGAATGCCTCCAGGGATGGGGCTTCCACCACCTCTCTGGGCAACCTGTGCCAGTGCTTCACCACCCTCACTGTAAAAAATTTTTTCCTTGTGTCAAGTCTAAATCTACCTTCTTTTAGTTTAAAACCATTACCTCTTGTCCTGTCACAGCAGACCCTGCTAAAAAGTCTGTCCCCATCTCTCGTATAGGCCCCCTTCAGGTATTGGAAGGCCGCAATGAGGTCACCTCGAAGCCTCCTCTTCTCCAGGCTGAACAACCCCAACTCTCTCAGCCTGTCCTCATAGGAGAGGTGCTCCAGCCCTCGGATCATTTTCGTTGCCCTCCTCTGGACCTTCTCCAACAGGTCCACGTCTTTCCTGTGCTGAGGGCTCCAGAGCTGGATGCAATACTCCAGGTGGGGTCTCACCAGAGCGGAGTAGAGGGGCAGAATTACCTCCCTCGACCTGCTGGCCACACTTCCCTTGATGCAGCCCAGGATGCGGTTGGCCTTCTGGGCTCAGAGTGCACATTGCTGACTCATGTCCAGCCTGTCATCCACCAGCACCCCTAGACCCTTATCTCCTAGACCCGTGGACTTATTTCTAAAGGTTGCAATGTTTTAAGAAGTTTATGCAAATCCCTCCAGTCCCCTTTTGTGGTCATCTTTTTAAAAAATAAAACCTGAAATACAATAAAGCTATTCAATGTCCTGCTAGATTTTAGGTTTGAGGTTATCTTTTTAAGGGGGAAGCCAAGTGTCTTGTACTCCAATCTGACAAGTCCATTGGCCTACACTCCACCAGGCTGGATTTTGGGGCAGAGGTATTTTCTCCAGGACTTTCATCAGAATGGGGCCCAGACTTTCCACCAGGGATTTTGCTTACAAGTACAATACAAATAATAATAAGTATTTCTTAATTAGGAGAGGCAAAGCTTATGCTTGACCGCAGCTATGCATTCAGGGACTTCAGATGCAAGTGAAATTTGGACTTGAACCTGTTAAGTTCGTATGAAGCCTGTGTACCTCGTTCTCCATCTGTGAAAGCACTTTGCACTTTCCAGAAGTGAAGATCGACACTTCGGGATATTACGGTAATGCGGACTATGTAGCATCCCAGAGAAGTGACTGATTTAAATGTCAATGGAGTCTGTGCCTATTTTGTGAATAGAGCAGGTCATCATTGATTCCACGGATTGCAGTCGGAATGGCTTTTCTCAGCAAATTTGGGTTTTCTACCCTTAAACCTCCTTGTGCAAGGTCAGTCTGTCTCTGATGAAGAGCTCAGCGGGAATCTTAGTGCCTAGAGAAAATGTGCTGGGTAAGGCAGGGCTCCATGTGCTCATCGTATGTGCTTTTAATATTATTTGTTTTCTTCTTAGTAATTTCTGTGTTCACCTAATCCTAAGAATAGGAACAGATAGAAATAAATCAACCATAAATAGCATCACTAATTAACAGAAGTAACAAAGAGTGAATTGTGAAAAATCAGATGAAGGGTAAATAGAGTTCATCTCTCAAAGATGACTGAGAGTTTTCCTCAATGCAAAAGCACTTATCTAAGGGAAGATTACACTTTAATTGCCCTCTGCCATTGATTAAAGTGAGTAAACTCTAAGTGTGCTATACATTTTGATTAAAAACGTAGTAAAGAGCTAACAGTCTGTGGTGTTTCAGCTTTGGCTGTATCTGTCAATTTAGATCCTTTCCTTATTGAACCTGGAAATATTTCCAAAGGATTGCATGTTAGCCCATTAATTGCTTGTTTTTCACAGTGATGGACAATGTGCTGAGCAAAATGGTGGCAGAATTTCTTCTTTGGAGATCCAGGGCAATCACCACAGGGCTGCTACTTCTGCCAAAAGTGGCTGAGAGAAGAAACTCATGTAAGCAGCAGAATGGCTCCTTGTTCAGAGGCAAAGAGAGTTGTTTTGTTGCTCTGTTGGGAAAAAACTGGAGTAACTCTAAGTCTAAATGGGTTTCTAACAGCTTGAGAGCCCAAAGCAGCGTCTTTGCACAACCAGGGAAACCTAGCTGGGAATCTGCTGGCGGGACAAATCTAGACCTTGTTCTGGGATTTGTTACTCAGATTGGTGCTGGTACATGGTAGGATGGTCTGTGACTTGACACTTCTGTAGACGCTGCCCTTAAGGTCTCATTTAAAGCTCCAAAGTCAACAGAAGAACACCTATAAAGGCATTTTGGCTGCCTTTAGGCACTGGCAGAGGAGCTCTGGTGAAGGCTGCTGTATAGCTGCTATCTTCAAGAGGTGCCTGCAACCCATAGCGGTAGAAGAAGGGACTTTGACTCTGAGCTATGAAGCTTGGAGCATGTTTCTGTAGCTCCAGCTGTGAGGAGGAGTGAGTTTTCATCGTGGTGAATGCACCCACGGAGGTGCGGGTGGAGAAGGGGGTCTGCCGTGGAGGGTTGGTCCCCCCTGTGTGGGCAGTGCCCGGCAGCTGGCCTGCACGGACATCCTACCCTGTGCAGCCGCTTCCTGAGTGCAAGTCAAAGTCATCAGGAAGTCTGTATAATTTATATTAATTATAGGCTAATTTATATTAATTATAGGCTTACCATAAAGTCAGCTGTTTCATGTGTGGATCTGTGGTGGTAGAGTTGACCTGGTGTAGGCTTATGTGTGGACATCCCTGAGTTCTCTCTTCCTCCCAGTACAGGAATAAAGGGACACGGAGACAGCCGTGATTTGGGGAGCAGGGCAAAGAGGATGATGGTGTTTTGATCAGAAGCCTGGAAATCGGGAGCTGAAATGCGAGATTTTTTTGCTTAGGTTCGTTGTGGCACAACGGTCTCCAATCGGGGTATCCAGTCCCTGCCATGCACCACCCACCAGTTTCCTATGGCAAAGGTCTCTGTTGTTCTGCTACTTTTGTTTTGCCCAAGAGGATTTAA
>NW_009605430.1:142961-152269 GCF_000690535.1 Cariama cristata | reverse complement strand
AGCAGCATTTAATAGCTTATTCAAATAAATTATTTATACACGTGTTATCATTCCCTAATTCGCGTGGTCCTTGGTATGCGCTGAATGGGGTTGTGGGCAGGGCAGAGTGTTGGCAGGTCTTCTGTTTGTACCACCGAGGAGAAGCGGTCGGCTTTGGATTGCAGATCCATGGGGTCTCCGATTCACCCCCAGGGCATACCCTTAGTACGCCAGTTCGCTCGCTGGCTGCCGGTCGGTGGCTCACACGCCTAGGGATGTGGGAATCCCCTGTCCCTCTCACCATGTGGAATACAGATTTAGGTTGTGTTGCAGAAGCCGGAGGAGAGTGGGAGGTTGTGGGCAACTGTGCTGTCTGCTTAGAGAAAAGATGGGGGACAGGACTTTGGGGATTTTTCTATGTTTGACTTGCTCTAATTTGCAGTCTGTAAATCTCCTGTTGAGTAAAGGCAGTCACTTGCCTGTTCACGAGGCTGTGTGTAAACCAAATTTCACTTAAATGTGTGTCTGTTATTTTGGGATTCCAGAACCAGGATCTCATCACTGATACGCATCGTGATCAAGCAACCCTGGGAGAAACTGCACAGGCTTCCCTTCCTTGGGGGCTGCTGGGTCTTTTTTCTGCAGGGGCTGTCGTAGTTTTCCCAGTAACTCCCCTGTGCTGACAGAAGCCTCTGGCAAGGAAACACTGCGGAGTATTTACATGCTCCTTCCCCTACCAAACCAGCTCCTGCTCCCTTTGATCAGCCCCGTTTGAAGTCAGCGGCGTGTGGGATTCGGCCGTGAGGCTGGAAGGCTGCGAGGCTCCCCAGCGATGCCCCCGCCGCGGGGAGCACCGAGCTGAAAGTAGGCAGGGTCCCTGGAGAGCCGGCGTTGTGCTGCTGGGATGGCGATGGGGGTGGGCTGGGAGAAGGATGTTGGAGCAGGCAGGGCTTCGCTGACCATTTCATGGTGATGGGATGAGGCTGGCTGGAGCAGAGCTGCTTCTGGTCTCGCAGCAGCAAGAAGCTCCAGCAACATGAGAAACTCATCTCAGGGCAGCCAGGCACAAGGGCTCTGTGTCCCCATGTGCCCCGGGAACATGGGCCATGGCCAGGGCTGCAGAAAGGAAGATGAAAGGTTGTACAAAAGCATCTCTGGTCTCTGCAGCACATTGCGAGCAGCAGTAGGCTGCTTTCAAGTCAATTGTTTCAAAACATACCTCTAAATGAATTAATAATTAGATGCAGCTGCCATCTTGTTAACATAACGAAGCAGTAGCCTAACAGCTCTCTGAGTCTGAGAGACAAAAGCGAGTGTTAATCCTGGCCTTTCTCTGGTGCTGGACAAGTCACGAAAGGTTTGGTTGTGGGAAGTATCTTGTGCTTTGCTGGAGTATGCTCCATTCTCTTTGGCTGTATTGGGAGCTCAGGGCATCAATCTCCCTGTGTGACAGAAGCCTTTTAGCTTCTGCTTTTGTTACAGGTGACAGTATTCACCCACCTGTCTCTGTATCTCTATAAAGAGGTGGCCGTGCTGTCGCTGCTTGGGGATGCTGGTAACGTGCTTGGTGCTGTATGAAAGGGAGGAGAGAGCCCCTAGGTGCTTAAAGCCAACTGTGCAGAGAGTCAGCACGTAAAGGTTGTGCTTTGGCATCCAGCTGTCACCTGGACACTCCTGCTGAGCAGTGGCATCAGGCTCCAGGGCAGATGATGAAGCACAGTCACATGGAAGGGGCTAGAAGGATGCTGTTAGGGATTTAAGTTAGACTTTTAGCAAAAAACCCAAAACAAGCAAAGAAACAAAACAACAAAAAAGATGAAGGGACAAGGAAGCAGCAACTGTGAAGAGGCGTGGTGGGTGCATTTTGATATAAGTGCCAGGTCAGGGGGTGGAAGCAGGTTGGAGCTGAGCAGAGGTTAGGCAGTGGGAGCCGTGGCAGCTGGGCTTGTTGGGCAGGGCCCTCCAGGGGCTGGACAGTTTGTATGAGCTTTAGAAGCCTGAGGTACAGATCTCCGGTCTCCCCTGCAACCCTGAAAGTGTCCCTTAGACTTCCTGTGCCTCAGTTTCCCCACTGTGCAGCACCTTGCCTGTGAGAGTCTTGTGCTGTCAGGTTTAAGGGACATGAGCTCTTCAATGCCAGTGCCCGGGGCACTCCTGGAGCAAGGCTTTGGTGTGATGTGGGCACTCTTCAGGGGTGCTGGTGAGGAGGCCCGCGGTTGTTACCAACCAGTGGGTTCCTTGGCTCCTGAGCAGCGAGGGAGCCCTCCCCTAAGCCCTTGCTACCTTTGGATGTAATTCTGGCACATCGTGACAAGTATTTCATTTTGCTTTCTTCCCTGTCGGGTTAGACCTGGGGTTAGGATCAAGTAGCACTGACAGTCAGCCAGGCGTTACACCAGTGAAATGTTTTAGCTGGAACATAAAAATTGATTTGACCTCTTGGCTCATCTTGCTTAATGAGCAGCCCTGGAGCTGCTCGGCACAGCCAGAGGTGCCTGGGGGACTCTGGGGGCTTTGCTTGGGGGACTCTGGGGGCTTTCCCTGGAGGAGAAGAGTTTGGTTTTCCTGGCAGCAAACAAGTTTGATTCATTAAAGCATCTCACCATGGCAGAGCCAGTGCCACAAACTGTGATTGGGTTCAAGCACACTTGGGAGCGCTGGGAAAGATACTGCACATCTGTGAAGGCTCTGCTTTCTCAGAAAAGCTTTTCTGTTGACCCTTTTGCCTGATGTTTTAGCCTCTAGTTTGTCCTGGATCCCTGTAGGCGAGGCAGAGCAAACACAGCGAGTCCCTGCCCTGCCCTGAGCATAAGGTAGTCTAGCACATGCTCAGAGGAGGGTGGTTAATTAGTCGTATTTCAGCACATTTAATTTTTAAGGACTTTGATCGTGGTATGGAATTGTGGGTCTGTCGCCAAGTTTGGGCTTCAAATGAATAAAGAAATGATAAACGATCATTTGGCAGCAATGAACCTGCTGCACTCTCTTTGCATGTTTATGTGGTTTCCCTGCTCCCATCTGTTCCCTTCTTCCAGCTCTTCCTTGTGGGTTGGCTGCCGGCAGTCCCCAGCCTTGCCGAACGGGATGCGCTTGCTCCAGCTGGAGACATGAGGGCTGCCACCTTGGTCGACAAAATGAGAATTGAAGAACAGCCTCTAAATATAAAAAACATGGCTTTTGCTCCAGTAATCCCAGGAGAGCAGGCTGGGGCTGTACCAGGCACTTTCCCCATGCGTTGGGGAAGATGCATTGAGGACGAGGGTCCTTGTTTCCTCTGAACCCATCTGTAGAGATGTGGTGCAGCAGAACAGGGGAAGGAAATAGCTAAAAGCAGAGAGAGAGGAGTGGAAAGACAAAACGGTGAACGAAGAAGAGATGCTGCTGGGGTGGTATGACGGGTATTGCAAAAGGCATTAAAGAACTGCACCGAGAGATTGGGCTGCGCAGAGTTTGCCCTGTGTTTCTGCTCTCATTGTCCCAGCCTGTTTTCTCTTCAGATTAATTTGTCTGTCACATGCTGGTTTTGCCTTTAGCAGGGATGGTTTGTGGTGATGTTGGTTAGTCCCTGTTCCTCTTGGGTGAATCGCTGATCAACTGACACAGATATTTCTGAAAATGTTTACTATTTGGAGAAATGCTTGTCATGTGTTTGATCCGGAGTATGTTCCTTGAGGAAGAATTTGTGCAAATATGCACCACATTAAAAATGTTGCAGAAGGTATTTACTTACATCAGCGCTGTAAATGTTATTACCTGTAAGAAATGCTATGACATCGATTCCTCACATCACGTGTTGGTTTTGCTTGTTTATTGGGTGACTTCTACTTATGCAGAGACATTTTGAGGTGGCATCAAGTGCACGCATGGCTGAAATAAAGCATGTTTAATGCACCTCTTTCTGTGAATCCTTCTGCAAGTGAATTATGCTTGCAAATATGATTTGGAATAATGACCAAAAAGCACCACAGGTAATAAGTAAAAGGCACCAGTATCAGTGACAATTAATGCATTTTTTGGCAAGTTTGTGTTTGAGAGCGCTTCTCTGTGGTCTCTGCCAGCCTCTGCAGTCGGGCAGGCAGGTGAGCTCTGTGCTCGTGTTATTCTTTACCCTCTGCAGGAAGAGGGAGGAGGAGAAGAATGTCTTTGGGTCTTGTCTTTTCTTTTTGCTTCCCTTTTCCCCTCCCTTACACCCGACATCAGATTCTCAAATTGCTGCATTCTTCACTCACAAGAGAAGAATTTGCATTTTTCTCGGTACTTGGCTTCAGTAAATGGCCATGTGGCATTTTACTTTTCAGCAGTTCCTTAAAGAGCTCCCTTGTGGTTGAAGAATGCAGAAACTTTGTCATAAATGAAACCACCACCCTTCCTTCCCCTTAATCTAGACTGCTGCTTACTCAGGGAGCCTCGTTTAGATGACAGAAGCTCAAAGTGCTGAGTAAGCAGGTGTGGAATTGCAATCACTCTGAAGATGCCTCGTTTTCTTGCAGACTTCTTGTCTTCTCCTGCTCTGTGTGTATGCACAGATTCTGGGCACGGTGCCACCCTCTGCCTTAATTGCAGCACAGATTAACGGAAGGCTGTGGTTCCCTCCCGTTGTTGTGTGTCTCAGTTCAGATGTAAATACGACACTGATGCTCAGCACGTGGGAAGTCAGAGTTGGGGTGGGGAGGGAGGAGGCTGGCGTAGAAAGCCTGCACAGAGGGAGGTCACTTAAAAGTGTGTTTAGACCCTGCAGCAAGGTCAGCTTGGAGCTGTGGAATTAGATGAATCTTCTCAGGGGAGCTGATGACAAATCTTGGTGTGGACGGTGGGATAATCGGCTTGGTTCATGAGTTCTTTTGCTTGTGTTTTAACTGGTGAACATAACAGAACTAACCAGCACGTCAGTGGTGGACAGCCCTAGGGAAATCTGAGAATCTCCCCTGCCCTCTGACCTGCAGTTTCTGTATGGTATTTTGTTTCTGAGGTGAATTAATATTTTCTCTCTCCCTTTTTCTTTGTTTCCAGACGAATGATGCTGCAGGAAATACCTGGAACTGGCTTTATTTCATCCCTCTCATCATCATTGGCTCTTTCTTCATGCTCAACTTGGTGCTGGGCGTCTTATCAGGGTAAGATGTTAGTGACTTGGTTGTCTTCACCTGGATGTGAAAAGGGAAGACGTGTTGGTTTTAGCATCGTGGGAGGATGTAACTGAAAAAGAGAAGAAGGGGCGATACATCACACTGTACGTTGTCCTCCTTCACACATTTCCTACCCTGTCCTTTCCTTGCAATGAGGTAGCTCTATAAGACTAAAGAGCCATAGGATGGGGGATAGGTTGGTGAGCAATCACTAACTGAGATGATTCTGAATCCAGACCCAAGAGTTAAGTGAGCTCCCTGTAATTATACTGACTTGGGCCTGTGCAGCCAACGCTTACTTGTGCATCACCTTGAAAACCCATCAGGAACCCACTGATGCCAGTATAAATACTTCAGGGCTGGAGCTGGACATCAAAGTGTTCAGAATGCATTTAGTGTAACTGTGCAGCATGGAGAAAGGGCAAGCTCAAACGATAGACAATTAGAAGATCTCGGGGTTTTGTTTTGTTGTTTGGGGTTTGTTTTTGTGGTGGTGTGGTGGGAGTTTTTTGTTTGTTTGTTTTTGTAAATCTCTAGCTGTTTAAGCCAATGTCTGGATTTTGGGGACGCGCTGGACTCTTGATGTTCAAATCTTGTAGGTCAGCCAAGGATTTGGTGTTTGTTGCATATGAGTTTTGGGTTTGGGCCATTGTAGAGATCAAGCTGCCAGGTTTGAAGCCTGGCTGGAATGTCTCCAGCATCTGTAGAAATTTGATTTGGAATTAACCACCAGACTCGTATTAATGGTTTGCAAGCTCTTAGACTTTGGCACCTCATTTGGCACACAGTTTCTTCTTAGCCCGTCCAGGTGATCTAGATTATATGGATCTATACAGATCTGGATTTATTTCTGGCTCTTGGCGGCAAAGGAAGAGAGAAAAGAGTTAATGTTACTGGGTGGTACAGGCTGCACATTTGCTCTTTGTCTTTAAGTTTTTTTTTTTTTTCCAAAAAACAGATTAATGCTCAATTTTATTATTTTGTTAAGGATCCTCATCCTCTAAGCCCATGCTGGGGGCAGGAGCAGGGAGGCAGCAGCGCAGTTTTGTTTGAGGGCTGAGAGACGTGCTGCTACAAGAGAGGGTCGTGGGGGAGGCTGTGTCGTGCTCTTTGGTGTTCCTTCAGTCCGGGAATAATGGTTGTGATCAATAACCGATCAAAGCCATTCATCAGACATCCTCTTGTATCAGAGACTTTGTAAAGGAGGGCTTCGTGACCGTACTTGTCTGACGTATGATTTAAAGCAAGCACCAGAGCCAGGGCTCAGTGTGGTTCCTTAGGTAGTTCGTCTTTCTCGACCCGCAGTGGGGTCAGCCCACGTTGGCTGAAATGATCCTTGGGATTTAAGACAAAACTCAGAAGCCTGCAGGCTCCTGTTCCTTTGTGCTGGATTCAAATGTGTTTGGTGACCAAAAGATGGAGACCTCTGTCTGGCTCTCCTGAAAGCCTCTTGTTCCTTGGGGCAAAGTATGAATATTTATATAAATGTGTATCTTCTATTCAAAATGCGGCTCTGTGCATCACGTTTCTCTTTGTTAGTGGTAAGGATGACGATATTTTCTTCACACAGGGAAGCTTTTAAATTCTATTTTGCATAGTGGTTTGACGTCCTTGGCTGGAATAATTCCTGGGGAGAGGCTGAAGAGAATAAACATCGTAGCAGAGGTGTTGACCGCACTGCTCAGCAGGCTGCTGGTGGGCTTGCAGCTATTGAGCAATGAAGGAAACTGGGTAAAGCCGAAGGGACTGGTGATGAGAAAGCACCAGAAAGATGGAAAGACCTTCTGAAGGCAGAGACTCTTGTCATTGTATTCTCTAGCCAGAGACTGTTGTCATTATATTCTCTAGCCAAAAGCCCCAGACAGCACTGTAGAAAAAAAAGAAATTTCTGCTGGAGATTATTCTTTGCATGGGTTTCTGCACGGAGAAATGGTCATTGGCCAATGCGCATTGACTTCCATGGGGTACAGTTTCACTCAAGGACATGATGCCATCCACGTCCCACTGACAGAGTCACCTAGCAACTTCTACAACGGAGACTCTTGGCAGTGTCCCACATTCCTGTTTCAATACAACAAAGTTGATTAAGGATTAGGGGTTCTACAAATAGCCTGTGAACAGGGTTAACTCAGCAATCACTCATCTGCTTCTTATTTTCATGATCTGTGTACCTCATAGCCTTTAATAGTATCCGTGCTGTAACCTGGGGGTGATGTAGTGCTCTGCTCTCCTTCTCTGCCCATTACAGAGAGGGAACAGCGAGGTAGGAGGAGGGGATGTAATGCCCCCAGGAAACAATTGCAAAGCTGACATTAGGTCACTGGTTTCCTAGGCTTGTGTGCGACCTTCGTTACTGTCCTCTTTCACAAAATCTGTGTTGGTCAGGTTGTGTTTTATTTTCCAATACTTTGCCATAGACATCATCAGCATTAGGGGGTTAAGCCTCAGCATGCCACTCTGTGCCTTGGAAAGCCACAGAAAAAAACTTTTACCTGAGTATTTTTCATTGCTGTTATTTTTGAGCTATTTCGCCTCACCCATTTGTGTTCCTCAGCAGGCAATGAGGAAGGTCCAAATTTCTGAAGTAGGTATGCTGGTGCTATCACAGATTAAGGCAATATAAGTAATCTGAAATGACAAGTTATTGAGCTTTCTACTGACACTAGGTTATACAGAGTTTTGCCATAATTCTTAATGGAATTTTCTGCCTTTATGTAGTTATTTGTGATACCATGTCAACACTGGGCAGACACCTAATATGAGTGGGCTTAGCTCCTGGGTTTATCTGTTTGAGCAGGGTAGATAGATGGACCATGTTAGGATCCCGACTGTCATCTGCTAGCAGAATGTGGAAGTATTTGCATTGCAAATGCAACAGAAGAGATGATACCTGTTTTAAAATAAAGAGTAAACAACCTTTCCCCTCTGCTCATTCTTCCGGAATTGTAATAAAAGCAAAGGCAGCGAAGTGACAGGTAGATGTGGAAATTTGTCAGTGTTGGTAAAAACTTGGTATAAAAATAACCCACAGTCTTGGGCCACAGTTGATATGACAAAAACCTCTGAGTATCTGGCTAAAGATGTAATTAAAAGCGCGTTGACTTTGTAATTCAGATTAAATGAGACTCTGCCCGCTGTAAAGTGCATCCTCCTCATGCGTGATGATCAAAGCACTGCCAGTGCTGTTGTCACCAGTTAATATTTAAATACCCGCCCCAAACGACACGCTCTGCCTTCTGTTCCTTTCCCCTCTCTGATGCAAGCGCCGGGGCCCCGCCAGCAGAGCTTGGCTCAGCTTGTGCCACCCAATATCCAGATTGCTCCAACGATCCTAGGACGTGGGGTGTGGAGTTATTGCAAACATCTTATTTTGCATAGTGCAATAGGGATGTTGGGCTCCCCTGTGTCTTTACAAAAGGTGCATATTGCAGTGGATGCTGCACCATACCTGCTCACCACAGTGGTAAAGGTTGGGTCTCTGACCGGGGACATTGGTAGCAGCTCCCCTCTGCCAGGATGCACATCACAAGCAAAGACAGGTCGTGCTGTTCTCTACCTCTGAATACGGTAGGATTTAGAGTTTTCCTGGAGTACCGCAGTGGTCATAGGTACGAAAGTGAACTGTAGTTGAAACAGCTCCTAAAATCCAGGAACTGCCTTTGCTTGTTGACAGAAGATATGGGGCTCTCCCGCAGGAAGGCAGCATCCCGTTTGCTGTGGAGTAGTGGTACTGCAGGTTTGTGTCCCTTGTTGGGGATTTTCCTCTCTACTCCTCGCTGTGTATTCCCCTTGCTTTCTGTTTTCCCTCTGGTCCTCAATCCCTCCATGAGCTGATAAAACTCAGCAGACCTGCAGAAATCTATACAGCGGAAAACCCCAGATTATTTTCTTCTGGAGGAGCTTTTATTGAGTGCCACAGCTGATTCAAGAGAAGATCAGGACTGTATAGGGCCAGGTGAGCAGAATCAGGAGCAGAGATTTCTCTCCCCTTTGATAGCATTGAGACATTTGGTAGGCTCATTTGCTTCTGCACATGAACTGTAGAGGTCTGCCCGCTTGATGAAGGTGGGCAGTGTTCTGCCCATCCATGTGCTGGGAAGCATGTTGGGGTGACTGCCCAAGCCTGATACCTGCCTAATCACAGACACAAAAAAAGGGAAGAGAGAAATGTTAAAAAAAAAAGAAAAAAAGAAGAGATTAGAC
>NW_009605430.1:124585-142932 GCF_000690535.1 Cariama cristata | reverse complement strand
TCCACTCAAAGAATGAACCAGGTTTTGCTCATGCTAGAGAGCTGTTCTTGACTTTATTTCTCTGTTTTAAGCAAGAGAAGTCATTCAAGCCATGCTAACCTTGTTCCAGAAAGCTGAGGCACCTTAGTTCCCAGAAATTGGGGTAGCATTTTGTAAAGTTTCCAGTGCAGAGTGGTACAACAGCAGTAAGAAAATGTTTAGGAATTTGTATCCATAATATATTTCTCTTGAAACATCTTTTTTTGTGCTGAGTGCAGTGGGTGGTTATTCTTACTTATTTTATTATTTATAAACTCTTGTAAACTCTTTGTGACTTAGGTAGCAGCAAAGGCATCCATCACAGGGAATACCACCTTTACACAGAAAAAGAGATTGGCTGCCTCTGGTGGCGCCATGGGAATGTTCTGGCTCCAACTCACGTCAGGAAGGGTTGACCTCAGATGCCTTTCAGTTTTCCCTAAACACAGAGTTGTTTGCTGCTTGGGATGTCATGGGATTTGGCTTCGGTTCTGACCAGAAAATGTCCTATGATGATCCTGATAAATTTTTTATTGAACTCTGCACATGAATCTGCAGTTTACAGTGATGAGGGAAAAGATACACCCCCACTGAGTTGAGAACTCCTGATCAATGCTCAATCTTCTTCTGACTTTGCCCAGTTCTCTTGTTAGCAGGCTGCAGCCCTCTGCCACCCTGCTCTGGCAGCTGTTGCCACCAAGTGATGGGCACCCATCTCCATCTCCGCCTTAGCTTCCTGGTGTTCCCTCCCCTAGCAGTGATTTCCAATGCTGCTTTTCTCATCCTGCTGCTGTTCCCCTCCCAGCCCTCAGCCTCTTCACGGCCCAGCTAGCAGCTTTCTTCCTTGGGCTGGTGGGTTTGTGGAGTTTTGTACTGCTTGGGTCTTGAGCTGGGTATTAATTTTGCCTGGTAATGAGCTGGATGATCCTGTGCAATACGTTTGTGACTGTTTTGATGCTTTGGATTACACAATGCAAAGAGGGATAAATGTTATCATGGGATGCTGTGAGGAAGATGACTGAACTTACTTCAAGGCTAAACACTTTTTGGCACTGTTTCATGCAGAGGCGGGGAGTGGTGAGGGTGGCGAGACAGCAGGAGAGGTGGCCAGAGAGGGCATCGCACTGTGAATGATGCATTTGAATACTGAGAGTCTGTGTCTCTCAAGTGTGAAAAATCCTGCTTGTCATGTCCTCAAATATTTATGGGGAAGCCTGAGGTATTTCCAGACCAGCCAGTAGAGAGTAATGATCTTTCCCGAGGTTTACTCATTTGGCCACGATAACCAAGGGTGGAGAGGCACTGCAGTGGCCAGTTTGCATCTTCCCTGCTTAAGTATTACCACGATGCGGTCCAGCCCTGCTCTGTCCCAGGATGTGCAACATCTGCCTCTTGTTACGTGAGCCCACCTGGTGCTAGAACTGCAGAGAGACATTTTGAATGGATGCAGCATCTTTGTGACAGCAGCAGCCTGGCAAGAGATACAGCTACAGACCGTGCTGGCACCTTGCGGGGAACAAGGGTCAGGTTAAATGGTGCTTTAATTCTTCACTGCCGCACCCGGTTTTGGGCAGTCTGCAGCGTAGGGGGATGCTCTCTGGGCAGACTTCCATTAAATGCTCTCCCTGTCGTGTGCCCCAGTCTGTCTCAGAGGTTTCTGATTCTGTTTCTGATGATTGTACCTTGGGTCACTGAGGCTTTTGTGCTGTTAAAGCAGCTCCCTGGGAGGAAGCGCAGCCCTATCCAGACCTCATTGAACTGATTGTCTCGATGACTTGCTCTGCTGAGTTTCCTGACATGTTTTCCCATCCTGAGGATTTTTGCCAGATTGAGATCATAAAACTTCAGCCTGCAAGACGTGTAGAGGCTGGAGAAGAATCAGGCTGATTAATTTGTCATAATGGCAAAGCATTCTTCTGTACTCCTTCTCCCTCATTACTGAGACAATCATTCATTTTCCCTGCAAATTTGTTCCAAGTTCACTGTTACCTGCTATGATCTAACTTTGGCTGGTGTTAATTATTTGCAGCAGAAGAGCTGCATCATGAAAAGATATGAGATTCTGCTTGCTTTCTCATTGCTTTTAGTCTTTCCCCATCCTGTTCTTAAAAGGGAGAGGAAAGACAGGCAAAAAATATATTTTCTTTGCTATTGTTCCTTGCTCATCACCCTTTATCACAAAGCCATCATTGCAAACAAGAAATGTGGGAGAAGCATGTGTGTTTCTTGCAGCAGGGGTCAGGGAGCAAAGGCTTTGCACGTGAGCTTTGTCTCACCGAGTAAACGTCCTATTGCATGTGGATCCTTTGCTCCTTTTGTGGTTTTGGTTAGTGTAGCAGAGATGGACTACCTTTATTTGCCCTTCTGTTAAGCCACAGTGGAAAACAAAGCCTGTAATATAGGAATGATACACAGGAGACCTAAATTTGAATTTCCTGGGGCTTCTGCTTTGACTCTGGGGTGGAGACTTGATGAACAGAGCCAGAGGTTCATCCAGCAATTGCAGTAGGCTGATACGATGAGATAAATGGTGCTTCTTAATTCCTTTTTCTCTCTTTGTTGTTGCCGCCTTCGAGTGAGGTTTGCGCAGCTGTGGCACTCGCAGTATTTCAAATCGGGTTAGGTAGAATCAAAGTGAAATCGGCACAAGCTGAATGTAAAGACAAAAGAAAGGAAAATGCATTGAAGGCTTCGCCTCTGTGCTGTTCCTCTTCTCTTTCTAGAAATACAAGAGGTATCCCATATCTGACTTGCATTTGAAGCATCTTCCTGCTGTGTTCGGTGATAAAAGTGACTGTGAAGCCTGACTCGGTGCTGAGATATCAATCTCTCGGTGATACTTTCATCCTTTATCAGCTGGTTGAGGAGAACTATATTTTCCCTCTCTTTAGAGCAATAAGGAGGAAGCAGAAGCAGCTCTGGCTGTGCAGGATTGACTGAGCCAGTCCTTACTCCTCAGCAGTGGATATTAGGATGGGTTAAGCAGCTCAGCCAGCTGAGTCTGTATATTTGGGTTCAGTCTGGGAGAGATGGACATGCCTCCTTGGACCGTGTCTGGTGTGATCTTGGCTGGCTGTAACTCCAGGTGAGATAGAAACGTATAACACGGTGTGTCTTTGGGATTTTGTGCAGCTGATGGGATGGCCTGGGGCGGATGATGAGCCACAGAGCTTTGTTGTCTTCAGCACTAAGAAATCTCAGTCCTCCTCTGGGCTTTCCTTGTTTAATAACAAGGTTCAAAACTCTGACTTCTCAGCAAACTGCCTTCATGGGCAGGAAAACAGTATCTTAGAGGTACCAAATGTCACCAGCGTGAAGAAATTCTTACTGATAGTTTTCCAGGTGAATCGGTTGCTTGGATTCATCTCCTTCCAGCACTTTCCAGTGTGATCTCTGTGCCCCTGGGATGTGCTTTCTTTCAGCTTCCTCAGACTTTCTTCTTGCGCAAATAAGGTGCATTTCCACACTTTTTCTTCTTGTTCCAGATGGGCTTTCTAATCGATACGCTTTGCCTATGTTCAGTGGTGACCTGGACCTGATTTTTAGAGGTATTTAAAACTAGGGATTTAACAATCCTCTACATGCATTTCTATTCATGTTTCCAAATCAGTAAGTCAGAGGCAACAAATTATTTTTAGTTTTTCCTGTAGGTTTTTCTGTACTTGAGCATTTTGTCTGTGAATGAGAATAACCATACCTTGGCTCATCCTGAAATCTTCGTGGGGCTTACTGTGGTAAAGATACCTGGTGCTATGGTAAAGAAACCCATGTGCTTGCTGATCTCCTCTCATTTTGTTTGCAGCCCTTCTGGTTGCAAAGTGCTGGCTATGGACACAGCTGAGCCACATCCTCTTGGGTTTGCATCTTCCCAGCTAGGGGCCATGATGCTTCGTGTCTAGGCAGCTGGAAATTGTACTGCTTGTCAATTTACTCCTGGATTTATTTCATCTTTTTCTTTTCTAAGCCAAATTTGATTCTACCCTCCACCTATATTTCTAACTCGCCAGCATCCGCCCAGGTTAGTGCACTGAAGGGAATGACGCTCTCTCTCCTCTCCCCTATCCCTTCCCCTTGTCTCCTGTGTGCTGCTGTGAAGAATTTGGCCCCTGCTGTGGCTGCCTTTCCTCCTCTCCTAAAGAAGCTTTTGTGAGAAACACCAAAGGTTGGTGCCTTTTGAGGTGGCTGGTCTGCAGGGCATCATCCCTGCAGGACTGCTGTTCTCCTGCCGCTGCCTCCCTGGCAGCCCCTCGCAGGCTCTGGGAGCTGTGTCGTGGGCTGAGGTGGGTCCTTTAATCTCTAAAAGAGTTCAAAGAGTCCCTGGTGCTGCTGGTTCCCTAGTGACAGTGCACCCTGCTGAAGCAAAATGTTTCAGGAATCGAAGGAGGATGGTGTCCACTGTCCCTGCTCAGATCCCGAGCTTTGCTGCTGTGCTTCAGATAGCCCCCCTTCCTATCTGCTCCCCTGCCTCCCTCTGCCCTGCCCTGGGTCACGGCAGCACCCACAGGATCAGGAAGGATGCTCAGCAGGTCCCCAGGCTCTTCCTGTGCCTGCATCCAGGACACCGAGTATCTGCTTTTCTCTCTTTCCACTCCCCACTCCCCATCTTGCTCCTGCTCACTCTCCATGGTCTCTCTCTTTCTGCTGGGAGCCCCTCCCTGCCTCTGTCTCTCAAAGAACAGGTTTGCAGAAGGTAAAATAAGTGTTTAGTGCAGCCAAGGCTTTGTGTCTCTAGTTGTATAAACGGTTACAGGCATAAAGGTGAGGGGCTTTTTTGTTGCAGCCAGCAGAGGCTTCCCCTTATAAAGGATTTACTGTTCTCCAGGAAGACAAAAGACAGAGACATGAACCTGCAGAATAAATTCTTTCCCTGGAGCAAGAATCTGCTTTTCTATAAACACATGGATGCTGATGCGGTTAGTGAATGAAATGTTAGGAGTACTAACTGGATCAGGCCCTGGTGAAGCAAGCCGCGAGGGGCTTTGCAGGACTGTGTGCGTGAGGTAGCAAGCTCAATCACACAAGTACTGCAGGACCTACAGAAAGGCAGGAGCACAAGGAGGGCTGGCTGAGCAGAAGTCTGCCTACCATGTTATGGTAACTGGCTTCACCCAAGCAGTCGGGATTTGGTTGGATTAGGATGAGGCAGCAAACCCCAGCATCAGAAACAGACCTGAGAGGGAAAGAAAAAATTAACTGAAGGCTCACTCTCTATTTTCTTCTCACAGTTGATTAACCAAAATAAATGGTAGGAAATGGACTTCACTCATAAAATGCAATTAAGTGTTTCTGCTTGCATGTGGGTGCTCTCAGGATGCTGGGAGGCTTGGAGATGAGTGCGGTCCCTGTGCTGAGAAGTTACCCTAAGGCACTCTGGAGGATCTCCTAAGTGATGTACAGCCCCTGAGTAAGTGGTTGCAGCCTGCCAAGAACACAAGAGGTTTGGTTTTACTGAAAAATGCAAATAATATCACGTTCATCTTACCTCTCTTATCATCCAGCATGTTCATCTGTCTGGGGTGCTACAAGTGCATGTTCTTATCTCTGCAGTCCCTTTGCAGCCTCTTATGGAAATTCCTACCTCAGTGTTGCTCTTGCTGAAAGCTTACTGCGAGTTAGGTGGATAATTGACACCAGGTTTCTTTTGAGGTTCTTTTCTTGCTGATTTTAAGAGGGGTGGACTGAAACAGAGAGGAGCTTTTAACGCTTCACCTCCACTCATCCAGGCAGCCTTCGAGTAGCACAACATCATGATTTTGTACCGCTGCTACTATCCCAGCACATGTGATGCTCCTCCAACTTGTATGTCAGGCAGCCAGAGGAGTTTTGTTTCCTGTCTTCTCCCTCCAGCCTGTCCTTCCCTGCTCCTGAGTGACGTGGGCTGCTGACAGGTATCAAATCTGTTCTTGGGTAACGCTCCACATTCAAGCAACAAAGCTGACAAATTAAGTCTCCTGTCTTGATGGATTTTGTTCCTCCACCTGGAGAATTTGTTTTGGCCTGTGAGTAACTCAGTCAAACATCTGCAGTCCTGGCTGGTTCCTTCGCCAGAGCTCACCCACTTGAATTATCTGGCTCCTCTCCATCCTTGAGGGCTGTGTTTCTCCAGGCAGGACTATGTCCCTAGATGTCACGTGCCTTCCGGACTCAACTTTACTTATTCCACTGACGTATTTGGACTGGAGATGAAGCCAATTCTGAAACTGATAATTTTTTTTGTTTTAGAGTTAAAATTGTTAAAGTTTTTACAGCAGCTTTCCAGGAGTCCCTGGTGGAGTCCTTCTGAGATCTGTGCTTCTTTCTGTTCACTTTGAATAGTGCTTTGGATTCAGTAGATGAAGGCTGTTCTCCCATTCTAAGATCTGAGATTTCATGAAATCTTGTGTAGCTCAGTGGTATTATTCTGAATGAGGAGCTAATTACCTCTGTTGTTATTAAGAATTGCTAATCGTCAGCACTATTAATGGTAGCAATGACAGCAATGTTATATCATCTCTCTGTGCCTCTTCCCTGTGAGTGGGAAGTGTTTCTGTCTGCTTTCTAAGTGGAAAACCTGAATTGCAGAGGTTTAATGGGGTGATTAGTCTTGCAGCAGGCCTGCTGTTGCTGGCCCTGGGAGTGTGCCATGAAACCCAAGACCAGGAGATGCATTACATGATGCTTCATCCCAGCTCTCTGCTGTCATATAGGAAAGTTAATCAGATTCAGAGGATGATGGTTTGTTGTTTGTTTTGTTTTGTTTTGTTTGTTTTTTTTTTTTCCCTTTTTGGTTGCATTGTTTTTAATTTAAGACCAGCATGGATAAAGTACCCATAAGAATTTCATTGGTGTATAATCTTTTACTGACCCTGGTGGCTACTCATGAGTTGACCTTGTCTCTTTTGTGGCTGGGAGGGGCTCTTGGCTCTTGGCTTTCCCTGAAGTGGCTCTTCCAGTGCATATTTACACTGAGATTTGTTTTACTCTTCCACCCACCAAGGTGATAAGCAGCAGTCATCCATTTTCCTGGTGACTTTAAGCCCCAACCACTCTTGAGAAGAAAAATGTGACACATTGAGCTTGACTGGATGGCATGTGGTTTCCATCTGTGATGAGTGCCCTTTCTTTCATTTCTGTTTGTTCCTGCTGTCTCTATAGAATTAGTTATTCACAACTGTCATGCTGTAATGAAAATGCATTGTAGTCATCTACCCAGGCAGAGCTCAGCTTCCTCCAAAGCAGTGTCTCCTGTTGCTGTACTGCGTGTAGGAGTACTGACCTTTCCTCCTCTTAATGCCTGTCCGGGCAGTGCTGAAAGGTGAATGTTTTGGTGGACTTTTGGGGCACGTGGTCATTGATGAAAGCCAGGGATGAGACTGGGTGAACATTATTACTCATTCCAGAATTTTCCAAAACGTGGAGGACCACCTATGAAGAAAGTCCTGGAGGTAAAGCTGGGTAGGAGGCAGCATATTTCCTGCTCAGGTTTTCTTTCTGGTGATTTGGAGTTTTTTGTAAGTCAGTGGCATAAAGAGAGATTATGCTGAATAAAAGAGGAAACTTATTTACCTCAACCAAACATTCCCATGGGACTTTCTGTGTTTCCATTTCAGCTGAAATATTTTTAGATAAAATATGGCATTTTGATATAATTTTTTCCCCTTTTCCTTGAATACGTTCTGAAATTTTGTTGAAAAGCTCTCAAACAGAAATTCTGGGAGTTTTCCAGTTGCTGTAATTGGGGACTATTTCAGTTCCTGAATGGTGATGAACGTAGTGGAAGAGAGACAGATGTTTTTATTAATACATTTCATAAAGAAAAACACAATCTTTTGACAAGTTCCAGCTTCATCAAACCTCTCTCCTGGCGACAGGAGAAAGAGCAAGTGATGCATTCCTCTGCCAGGAGGACCATACATCAAGACCCTCCAGTCTTCAACCTTGGATGATTTTGCTACAGCTCTGTAGCACTCAGAAGGCATTCAGTGAGCAGAGACCCAAGGTACTGCCTTCTCCTGGAGCTTGCCTTCCCACCTTCCGTGGCAGTGCCAAACCTGCCAGCTCCAAGGAACAGGAGGGTGCAGGTGGCTTTAACCTCAGCAACATTCCTCACTGGTGACTTGTGAAAAGCATGCATGGCTGTACAGAAAACTACTGAAGGTTTGCAACTTAGCACAGTTTCTCCCTGATTTTCTTATGTGTTTAAAGTTGAGATTAAAGGGACAAGTCCTAGGTAGCTTTTACTTTCCTTAGGCCAGATAGGAGCTGGCGGAGGATGAAAGGCTTTCCCTTGCCTGCTCCTGAGGGGTAAGGGAGCGATGCCACGGCTCATCTGCTGTCCTTCCTGCCTGCTGCGGTCCTTCAAGAAACTCCTCGCTGAGTGTTGCCTCCTGATCCCATCCGGCACAGCCCAGCTCTGGGAAATTTGCGGTGACACGAACGTGTAACGCAGGAAGCGTGGACCTTCCACGTCTGGCAATTTAAATTCACGTTGTCACCTTGTGCTGTCTGATCTCATTCCTCCGACTCCAGAGAGAAATCAAAACTGAGAGGAGGTCCGTGGCCCCAACCAGCAGGCGTTGAACCAGAAATGAGAACATTAAAAAGGAAGAGGGAGAAAATTGGCGATCCAGCTGACATGTGCAGGATCCCGAATCACCCGGTAGACACACGCTGAATGCCAAGGAGGAGCTGTCGATTAAGAGCGATGCTTCAACTTCCTCCATTTCAAGGACAGGGTCATGGACTATGCTGCCAGGTGAGGGACAGGAGAGGGGAGTCAGGAGACTGGGATGTGCAGATGACGACTCAGCTGATGGCAGCTCTCACATCAGTGCCTGGTACTGGTGTGTGACACAGTGCTGTGCCAAGTTCTCCCTGCAGTCCCTTCTCCATGGATCGGACAGTCCTGTCAAACAAAGCAAAAGTCTCTGCTTTGAAGGGTAAAGTATTGACTGAATACAAAGCTGCCTCTGGCACTTGCGGCTCCTTTTTCCCCATTCTTCCTCCTTCCTCCCATCTCCTGCTCCTTGCTGGCTTTTGAGGAGCATGTGTGGGTAATGAACAGGTGACTGGGTGAGATTTCAGTCAAGAACAGTGGTTAACTACAGCTTTGCAACAACTAACAGTTAACTGAGGATTTGAAGGACATGGCAGGGTTAAGATGTCAAATGAGAGAATGAGTGAACTGCTGGTGTATACAAGGGTTAAAAGCCCGATCCTGAATTTAACCATACAAATTAAGCTATTGCAGAGCCACTCCAGTGTGTGCTCAAAGCGAGGGGTTGCAGAGCCTGGTTCAGAGCCTTATAAATGGTAGATGGGCACATGTATCTCCAGGTGGGGCATCAGGAACTTCCCAGAGGTGATATGAATTAATTTGGGGAAAGCCTCAGCCTGGGTGTCTTAAGGTGGTGGCTGCACTGTTGTCTCAAGATCATTTCAAACTAGGCAGTAGGATGTACTTGGACAAGATTTTTGCAATGGCTGGATGAACCTTACTTTCTGACTCCCCTGTACAGTCTTGTTCTAATGATTTGATATCAAGATACTTGTTTTCCATGTGATTTTAGCAAATAGCAGGATCATGGTTACCCTCAACCCAGAGCGTCTGGGCTATTTCACCTGGACCTCAGAGCACCCATCCTCACTTGTAGCTCTCCTTTGACTTGTGTTTGACAAAGTCATCTTAAGCCTGGGAAAAATGGAAGAAAGGCCAACAGGGAAGAGTAGATCTCTCCCAACACCAAAAGAGTGCTGGTGTCTCTGTGACATAATTTTGTGTTTCTAGAGGAAATTCTGCTGTGGAGTGGGTGGTGCAGAGAGAGATGGAGGACAGTTCTTAGCGTTGGGGATGATAATTTGGATTGCATGATTGGACAGGTATATGTGGTTGTGCAACAGAATCTCATTGTGATGGATATGGTGTGGCCCTAGAACAAGTGTGTGCACGTGGCAGTTTGCAGTCCTCTTTCAGGGTGAGAGAGGCAGAGAAACAGCTGAGCTACAATCAAAGTAGTAGTTTGTTGGACACCAACATGTAGCATACTGTGGTTTCCACTCACTACTCCTGTCACCAACTTCACAAGCTGCATGAAAGCAACGTGAAGGACAAAAGAAGGGCTGTGTATTTTCCCTGGCCACTTGTGACATGTACCTTCTCATTCTTCTCTCTCTATAGTGAATTTGCCAAAGAACGAGAGAGGGTAGAAAATCGTCGAGCTTTCCTGAAACTCCGTAGGCAGCAGCAAATTGAACGGGAACTAAATGGGTACTTGGAGTGGATCTTCAAAGCAGGTAAGGAGAGAGATCTGCTGATTTTGGTTCAGTATGTCTTGTGGCAAATGGAGTCTGGTGATGACAGAGGACAAGGGCCCCAGAAGTAGCCCTTGGTGTTGCTGGCCATTGAGGTGACCCAAGATTAGAGAGGGCCCAGCCAGCACTTGTTGTTTTTGTTGGGCTTGTTTCCGAGCAGTCACACTAAAGTTATTGCAAAAGATCTCAGATTGGTTAAGCAAAAATAAAGGGCCTGGGCCAACTTTATTGCTGAGATCAAAGCAATTGTCTTAATACAGTATAATATAAAAAGTGATACAGTGCCCAAAGTCTCCACAGTGGGGAAACTGTTCCCTTATATGAGTCATTTATATTTTATTTACTTTCCACCACAGCTGTTTTATAAGCCTCTCTTGCTAGGATGGTAAAATACACTGGAGTGTCATTTTATGAGCTACAGAGATCACTTGCATGAAACTCACCCCAGCACACATTAACATTGTTTTATAACTATTATAACTGAACATTGCACTTTATTGCAAGCCAAGAGTAACTTTAACAAGGACCCAAACACACAAATTTAACAAAAAATGGCATGCTTTTCTTTTCCTTTTTATCGAACAGTAAAGATTACCAATAACCTTTCTGCGTTATAGAGTAGCTTATATATATATTGCCATAACCACAGTACAATTCATTCAGATAGCATCAAGAAAACTTTTGGGGCTAATTTGCTTCTTTACTTGCTTTTCTGAGAAGCTGAAACATCTGAGTAAAGTGAAAATACCTTTTAAAACAAAGGATAGAGAGAAAATGAAGTGATGGTTTCTCAAATAGATTTTCAGGTGCCTTTCTAGGCAGGTCAGCTTCATCCTTGCCCTTTACAAACGGGGAAACTGGGCTCCAACATTATATAGTGACTGGCCAGATGTCAACTGATTGATCGACCAGTGGCAGAACTGACACCCTGTGCTGCTCCCAAACCGTGGGCTGGCACCGTGCTAAGGGCCTTGTCGTCATTCCTTGTTTTGAAATCTGTACTGGTGCTAGAGGCCTGATGCACTAAAACGTGCTTGTTGCAAGGAAGTGATTGTATGGTTACAGCAACTCATTCAGTGTTGCCCGTGCATAAGCTGTGCGCAAGGCAGGGCCAGAGCCTCCTGGTGCTGTTCTGCATTGAAGTGGCTCTTTGTCTGGATTTACAGCTCCTGTTTGATGTGCACAACCTGGGTGCCAGTATCTGGCATTTTCACGTGTCTCCCCCTGCTTTGCTTCTGCTTTCTCCTCCGAAGCGTTCTGCCAGGCTAATGTGCTCAGGGGAGTGGGGCTCTGCCCTGCTGCTGGGAGCACTGGGCGGGGGCAGCTGCAGTACCTCCCTGGAGGGCAGAGCTCTGGGTATGAGTTTTGACAACCTGGCCAGAGAGGAAATGGACTGAAGCATTGAAATGTAGAATCGGAAGAAGTAGCAGCGGTTTATACGGTGGCTTGAACCCATTATCTCCCATAGCATTCTACAGAGTGACAGCTGAGTGCCAGTTGTATTGACAGACTTTTATTCACTGTGACTGTCCTCAGTTAGGTAACCACACTTCATTCTGTGGTTCTGTAGGATTCAAAAAAAAGAATCATTCACTTTCCATTTATAATTTGTCTTCCCATTTGTTTACAGCTTTTGTGCTACCTCAAATTCAAGTTAATTAATGGTTTATTCAGTGGCTGGAGTGGAGTGCGCCGTGGTTCTCCCTTGGCTCTAGTGCCATCTTGCTTTTGAGGTTCTCGTGATTTCTTGGTCTCTAAATCCTGGTCTCCCCACCAGTCAAATAAACATGAGAATTCCCTTGCAGGGATGTGGGTTGCTTTATTTCATTTTGGTGACTGTTCTGCCAAGGAGAGCTATGCAGAGGTCATTAGCTGAACTTGTCTGAAAATTGAGGTGGAAAAGTTAAAAAACATACAGCCAATTTCTGCTCCTACTTTGCATCCCTGTGGAAATGGCTGGCTTTTCTATTTCTGTGGTGCCAGTGCTGAATAAATGCCACAACAGTACAGACTGAAACTGCTGTAAAATGCCCATCTTTTTATTTTGTGTAATAACACAAGATCCAGAAGGTTTTCTAGAACAGCAAAGTGTATGCAAAATAGCTGAATCAGGGAATAATAAAAATTTTCTGTAAAGGCATTGTTGAAAATACAATAGGAATATTAAAAAAGCTTCCTAGTACAGCTGAATAATAACAATAATTAAAATCAGCTTAACAGTGTTAGTAAATCTTTGAATACAAAAGGTAGTACAAAAGCTAACCCAAACAGAGAATCGAGGGTTTAGAATTCAGGCGCTGAAATTTGGGATTGTGCCGTCAGTGGGGATTACCCATTTCTGTTTCAGAGGCCAGCATTTCAGCTATGAAATGACCATGAATTTCCAAACTAGATACTCAGTCTTCCTTTTCCAGGACTGTGTGTGGGACAATGGCCAAAGCAAACTGCTTGGGTGTGGGGAGGACAACAGCCAGGGAGGAGGTTCACAGCCAGCCCAGCCTGCACAGAAATCTCTTGCAACAACCCCAGGCAGTGAGATGTAATGGGCTCTTCGCATAAAAGAGCGAGCAAAAGCTGTTGGTGATCTGCTCTAATGTAACTCTGGAGGATCTTGTTGTTATTCTTCTGAACATCTAATTGTTTTTAAATCCTTCTAACATCCTTGACCTCATTGAACCTTGTAGCAAGGAGTTCCACACGTTAACAGTTGCAGTTCGTTAAGAGTTGGTTTGTTTTTTAAAATCAAACCAACCCACCAAACAGTATGTCCTATCCTCGATTTTAAACATGTTGCCTTTTTGCAGTGAGAGGAAGAGCTCAGGAGTGCACTTCATATTTCTCTTTCTTACTTTTCTTTCTCTGATTTCTCTCTGCCATGTTTCGTCCTATTTTTTTTTTTCTGCTCTAAAGCATGCAGAACCAGTGTGCTCAATCCCCTCTCTTCCCATGGAAGGCTCTCCAGGCTTCTAATATTTATAGGATCCTCCCTCAGCATTTTGTTTGTGTGTTTGTTTTTCTCATTTATTTTTGATGCAAGGTAGGAAGAGTAGAAAACTGCATTCCAGTGGTTCATAAAGGGGCTTCTTAATACTTAATCTGATTGGTTTTGCTCTATTATGTTTTACATTTTCTGAGTAGTTGCTGGACCTGGAAATGATTTTTTTTTTAATTGTTTTTCTCAGTAGTGCTCAAGTTTTTACCTCAAAGGCTGTAACTGGTTTAGGACCAAGGAAAGTCTTTGAGTGACTAAAATCACTCCTTCATTTGTACACTACCTCCCATTTGCCAACAACGATTTTAATTTAACATTAGGCTCATCATTTATTGACCGCTCTTGAGTATCTTTAATGTTTCTCACAGCCTTCTCTATTTGTAGTCTCAATGATGTTATATTATCTCTTGCTGTACGTATTGCCTTAAAAAGGTGGTTCTGGTGAAACGCTGGGATTGTTTACTACCAACCCTTTCTTATACTGAAATTATAGACTGTTTAGTCCTCCAGAAGAAAACAACGGGTCTTTGTTTTCTACCTCTTAAGTGCTGTCTGACTCAAGCGTGTTCCAGACCTGGTCTAATGACCTGTCTTACATTTGGGTTGTAAGAATAAAACTTCTTTAATAGCCTGCCTCTTGAGTAACTCAATTTTACATTTTTCTTTTTTTCTGGTGGTATTTTAAATTTTTTTCCAGTGGTAAAATAAGAGTATAAAAAGAAAGAAAATATTAATAAAAATACTTGTGAAGTTTTCAAGGAGGTACTTTGGCATGGCTGAAAGATTTTGGTGCCAGCTCACTGTTGATAAATCACCAGAAGTGCAAGCTGTGCTTGAAACTGAAGCAAACATAGCTCAGGCTGTTTTAAATGTGGATTGTTTAATACAGTCAGCAGCATATCTGCTTGAGGGATCCAAGGCGTTTTAAACAGTGACAACCTTAACGTGCAAATACTTGTGTGAGTTATACTCAATACAGGAAGCCTTAATTGATGAAGTGCTTAACAAATGCCTTCTTAACAAAGGGCTGGGGAATGAAAGAGAAAATTAGAACACAGATAATGTGCTGAAGTGCTGAATTTAGATGTGCATGACTTGAAAGAAAAAAAATCAACCCACAGTCTGACCAATTTCCTTAGAGTTTGAATTGACTTTCTTGACTTAAGATTACACAGAGGCCAGGCAGGAAGTTTCTAGCTTTGCTTACTTCTCAGGTGCATGTTGAAGAATGAATA
This sequence comes from Cariama cristata, assembly GCF_000690535.1. NCBI lineage: Eukaryota > Metazoa > Chordata > Aves > Cariamiformes > Cariamidae > Cariama > Cariama cristata. The sequence goes on along the minus strand of NW_009605430.1, from coordinate 128,397 downwards.
CATAGGGTAGTCAGGAGGGTTTAAATATTTTCAGATTAGATAATGGGTGATTTAATGTAAAATTCCCATGTCATGAGGCCAAGATTAAGCAAGGAAAATTGTAACTCAGTAGAATCTTTTTGAGGATGTCAAGAAGAAATTTTGTGCCACCTTAAATAACTTATAAATCTGTAAGCGTCTTCAACTCTGTAAGATTTTCAGTCTTATAAAACTAGTGTGAGTTACAGGCCAGAAGCAATGATCAAATCCTATAATTTCTCACATCTCACAGAATTTTGGTCAAAAATTTGTATGGTAATTGCCATGGCAAGCTCATAAACATTGACTCTCCAATCGTTTAGAAGTGAACTGTATGGATTGGTTAGAAATAGACCTGTAATCTTAAATTTGGTCTTGAAGAATGAGGTCAACTGTACGTTTTTAAGTAAATTCTTTAAAGGGGTCAACTCTTCCCGCCACTAGAAGTCAGCTGATATAGTTGTCAAAAGCAACGCTTTGCATTGTGGTACTCCTCAAGGCATGAGTCAACAGTTCTCTTCCCCAAATGCCTCCTCCTCAGTTCAACCAATATCAAATAAAGTCTTGTCGGTGACGAGCAAACCCTGTCCTGCTCCACCTGCTGCGTGCTGGGATGGGCTCTGCTCTTCGTTTCATTTTCTTCGTTGGGCTCTGTGCAAAGGCCTTTCGGAGGAATTAAAAAGTGGTGAAGCCAAGCAATGTAATCCATGCAAATGATTTTGCCACCGCTGCTTTCTTCATTAAACTCCTCAAAACTGTAGCAACTATTAGGCTGTCATGCTGCATTTCCAACGGAGAGTGGAGAACTAGAAGTTCTCTGCACAGAGTAAAGCGCTTATAAGCCCACAAATATTCTTTTGAAGATGTTTCTCTTATCTTACAAGGACATGCATCATTTTGAAAACACTTTGCTCAGAGACTGGGAAGTCTTTCAGTTCAGAGCTAATCAAGTTGCACGTCTTTTGCATTTTAATTCTTTCCAAGTTCATCTCTTTCACACAGCACTGATTCTGAGCGTTTCTTTTCTCCTGGAGTAAGCAGGCTTTCGGAATGGATTTAACCTCGCTCTCCCAGCTCACTGCAACTTGAATGCCATTCCTTACACAGCAGAGCTTTATGAGCCTCAGGTTTCAGCTTTCTGTAGAAGAAAAGGAGCAACAAGCCCCTTAATACAGCTGGGAAAAGACACCTGCATCCATGAAAAAGGGCAGCAACATGTGTGAGATGGCAAGGGAGGATAATTGCCAGAAAGACAAATTAGAGTTCCCTGTGAGGGTGTGACAGCTTCTAAGGCATGTGTTTGTATTCACTTTTTCTATTTAACAATCCTGAAGCTTCAACAGTTAAAGTCAGTTGTCCTTCCTTTCTTCTAACTTCTGTTGCCTGTTGAATGTGAGTTATTTCGTGTAATCCACTCTTCTTTTGAGCCCACAATGTCCTATCTCCCCATGCCAAAGAGAAAGAGAAGGGGCACCATGTTTCTCTGCTGCCTTGCCTGTATTGTTCAGCTGGCCAGTTCCTCAGTATAAGGTTTGCCTTTATTTCCAATCTTGTAACATGCTGTGTGTTGTCAGTATTTACTTTCCAGCAATTAATCTTACTGTTAAGACGCCTCTGACTGCTATCCTAGCAAAGCCTCTGTGCCTTTGTTCGGAGGCTGGAAGTTGCTGGTCTGATACTGCCTCTTTGTTGAATATTTCTTCTAATGTAGAGGCACTGTTTGGAGGTTTTTCAGGTGTCCTAATTATCTTCTTCCACTCTCTGTGTTACAGTGATGACTAAAGGCAATGCAACTTCTGATCCTCTGCTTAAGATGCTGTATGGTTAAAAAAAAAAAAGTAAATCCTAACAATGATGACTAGCCTGCTGAGCTGTCTTTTTAGCAGGCTTTAAAAACTGTGTAAAGGCCCACTAGGGTAGGTGGTGTGGTCCTGTGGTTTCCCAGAGGATACAGGACAAACAGGAGTGACTATCAAGGGAGAGAACTGGGGAGCAATGGTGGAGGAGAGTCAGGCTTCAGGGAATTGCATAGGTGAAACCTGAGGTTTGTTTCTTTTAAGGGAATAGTAAAACTGAGCCCTGGTGAGATATGTCTATGGATGGAGATATGTTTGGGCACCAACTCAGGGCTCTGAATTCGGGGCAAAGGCTCAGCTGGTTTGCAGAATTTTCTTGAAAAAGTGTGTATTTTGTAGGTGAAAATACATTGATATCAAATTGTCCCACCTTACAAATTCTGAGATCCTATTTGTTTATCAATTTATTTATCAATTATAAATGATAAGCATTTATCCTCAGCATTTATCAATCTGGTTTCTGAAACTTCAGTATGTCCAAAACCTCTCATCAGTCTGACTGTGGGGGCACAGGTGACACTGGAACATCAGATGGCATCATTACACCATTGCAAATCATGATGATTTTGTATCCATACAGTTCGCAGTCCTCAGAGATGATCTGGGGACTCAGGATTATTCCTCCCCTGCTGCCCAAAGCACAGTGGAGAGTCACAACAAATTGATACAGGAATATGCAAAACAAGAGACCACTCGGAAACAGGGGAAAAGAAGAATTTATTTTTCCTACTCAGAGATCTTTGAAAGGAACCAGTAGAATGATTTTTGTCCTGCACTGATAAGAATCAAGTGCAGAGCTGTGCTTCCAGCTAAGTGAATAGGCTTTTTCTTTCCTGGAGTGTTTTAGTTTTTTTTAACAAGATGTGACTGAAGCCAACAACACTCAGAGCATTGACCAGTAAGTGTGCTGGCTCTTGCTGAGATCTTCCTTCCTCAGACACAGCTCTTGCATTGCACCCACCTGGGTGTAGCTCCTGAAGAACAGCTGCCTCTCTTCTGACCTTTGCTAGCTCATTATTTTCGTTGCTCACCACCTGCATGACAGTGTGTCCGCTCCCTGCAGTAACTTGTATTAGTCCATTTACTTTACTAAATGCTGTTGAAAAGTCAGCTTTCCTCTCTGGGAGTGGCAGAAGAGCTCCTCTGGGATGTACTCCCCTTCTCGTGCTTGCTCTTGGTCGTAAGACCTAAACATACACTCCACTCCAAATGTTTTTCAAATTTCACTGCAGTTTGCTGGTACGTAGCATAGGAAAAAAACACGTTTGTGTCATGCAGAGGAACACAAAATGGAGAACCCCAAAGTACTGATGACTGAACTAATCCCCGGGTCCAGAAAAGTGCAGAAACATCTGCGTGGCACTATTGACTCTACTGGTACTAGGAGATAGACTTGTTTTTATAGAGAGTCCTGTGCAGTGATGTGGGTGTATCACCTTCAGATATGACATAAAGCTTTTAAAAACACACTCCATGAGCAATATAGGGTTTAAAAAAATCTGTAGGAAAATGTCCACTGTACTAGCATCTCAAGCTCATGCTCCTTTCAGCACAGATTTGCTTTGTGTTTCACATTTACAGACCTTTTATCTAGCTGCCTTTGGGAAGAGGTCTCCATATGTAAACCATCTCTTCTACATGTTTTAGGGCAGTCATATTCACTGTTAATTGCTGTTTAAATCTTTCTGTATTTTTCGCCCCCAAACACCAGTACAGCTTTTCCCTAGGCAAGACTTCAGAAGAACCTTTTGGTTTCTGAGGTGCCCGTTTGAGAGAGAAGTCTCTTGAACTGGCTAAAGAAGCCTATTTCACTTCTCTGACCTGTCTTAAGGAGCCTCAGAAAACACCTGAATTGTATTGGCTTGGGGGTTTTTGGAAGGTTTTCATGCCTTTTAAAGTGCAGATTTTCAGCCCACCTGACATTTTTAACCCTCTCTC
>NW_009605430.1:5289-124574 GCF_000690535.1 Cariama cristata | reverse complement strand
GCATTCCTTTCCTCTCTGTCTCTGGTGCACTGGTTTGCACTTTCTTATTTTGTTCTCCTCTGCTTGGGTTTCCAGTCTTCCTCAGCCCTGAATATTATTTTTCAGCCTTCTCAATTGGCTATCTTATTAATGTGTCATTCACTCTCTCTCCCAGATGATTAATAAAGAAATTATATAAGGCTTGTATGGTACTCCTGATCCCTCTAGTATTCTTCCAGAGGGCTTTCAACTACACACTTTGATGTTTGGCCAGTGGTTAGTTTGGTTTTTCTGTTTAGTGGTTTGTTTTGTTGATTTTTTTTTTTTTAACTTAGCCTTCCATCTAGGCTGGCTTAAATGGGCTTTAAAGCAAAATTTTGTGGAACACAGTGTCAGATGGTTTAGTAAGATACCAAATTACATTTATGCCAAGTATGTGGAAGAATTTGTCATTTATAATAGTGCAAAGAAGTGTACAGTTTATCAGCTGCCAACTCAGTATATTGTTTGCTTTAGGTTGTCCTTTAGAAAACCCTCACATCATTTTACAGCAGCAAGCTCAAATCTGTGGTTCAGACTGTATGAACTATATGGTTTCAAATATTGGCACAGCGTGGTGTGTACTGCAAATTGACTTGGGTGATGACATTTGCATTGAGAAACCTCAGGAAATTTGGTTGTCTTTCATGCAGATAAAAATGAGCCAGTTTTGGGAGTTTGGTTTTTTCGGTGCTTTCTGAATTCTTTTATGGTAGAGAAGTATAACTTTGTAGTTTGCAGATGAGTTACACAGGAATGGAAACCCAACGGTGATGTTCTTGCATGTATTGCACAACCTGAGCTACGCTAGCCAGAACTCCCCCATGAAAACTCTGCTGTGGATTTTATTTGAACGAAGGTTTGATGCGATGGCCATTTGGTGACATTCTGTCTCCTGTGATGTGGCACAGCTGACATGCAGCAGCCAGCCCTGCTTGTGTTACCCTGTGTTATGAGACAGAGTGACATTTCCCATGGGCTGAGTCCTGGACTTATTGGTGGAGACAGAAGAGCAGCAATAGGTGTAGAGCATCTTTCACTTCTCGAACAGTGTCTCCGATGTGGCTGGGCATGAGGGACCATCCTCTGGCTTGTGGAGATCTGTGGTCTTGCTTGGGTCTGAAGGAAGGTTCTTGGTCTCCAGAAGTCCTTTGCGGATGATAGCTGGGTAAAGAAACTGGAAGGGGTGGTTGACTGTGAAGAGTGAAATCATGGAGGAAGTGCTACAATCTTCCAGTGGTTTCTCTGGCCTCCTCCCCCTGTGCAAGAGGGGCACAGGGTAAGAAACCTGGCTCTCTGAGCCATCCGTTCCTCCACAGACTTGGTGTAACTGGGTGATACAATGGGGTAAGGTTGATGGCAGCTGGGACAGATGCCTGCCACATCCAGCTCAGCTGGTTTTAGAGTGGGGATGTGACAAATCCAAGGTTGAACTTTGCTATTTTTACTTTTACAGAGGAGGTCATGCTGGCAGAGGAAGACAAGAACGCAGAAGAGAAATCTCCTCTGGACGGTAGGTCGTTTTGCTGTGCAGTTTTCCTCCTGTGATATGTGAGAAGTTCACCTGCTGTACGCTGACGTGGCTTTCCATTGTAACCAGGAGGGTGTGAGGAACACGCTCTTGCATGCACTTGGCATAAGTTGGGCTAAAGAGTCCCTTTTCCCGTATCGAGTCTTTTTGAGGTTGCAGGTGGATGATGAGCAGTTATGTGACACACCACTCTGGGATGGGGATCTGCCCTTGGGGTCGGGCGGTCCCTACGCTGCCTGTGGGACCGCAGCGTGATGGGGACGCCCGTCAGCCTCTGCCGAGCATGGCAGGCTGTGTCTACGCACAGGTTCTGGCGGGGGTAGGCTGCAGAGCGGATGCCAGAAGAGAAATGCATTGACCGAGAGAAGGCAGGGCTCTAAATGGAGGTTTCCAAATGGATTTGACAAAGAGACTAAGACCCCTGTTACTTGTAAGCAGTAAGACATAACAGGGTGTGGTGATCCTATCTTCCGACGTATGACCCTAGAGTTGCAGGACGGCTGGAGGTACCGAGCTTCGGATGCAGATGCAGCGAGGCTACGGGGACCGCTCTCCCTGTGCCTCCAGACCGATGAGCTCTTAGGATACGACAGCCAGTCAAAGTTCAGTTAAAGATTCTTCCCTCTCCCTTTTCTGACCATCTTTCGTCCTCCCATGTCTCCTCCTTTCCCCTCCCCTCCCTTTCCCTCCTCTTTTTTTTTCTCCTCCCATTCACTGTCAGGGAGGGCCGCCTCGGAAGGGCCGATTCAACAAGGCACGGCACCGGCAGAGACTAGCAGCGGCAGCAGCTACAACAGTGAGTGGATTGCAAATCACCAGGGGCTTAGGCGGCACAGTTGGGGCAGTGCTTCATCCCCGTAGCCCCTCGTGCCCAGGTCACCGGCGATGTTTCCTGGGTGGTTTTGCACCTTGCTCTGAGCCGCATGGCTCCTTGGGGCATCAGGCACCCGGCCCCTGGTCTACCTTGACCTGCCTGGTGACCTGTGCTCGGGGAGGACTCGGGGATGGAGGAGCTGGGTCTGCAGAAGGTCAGGGCTGAGGTGTGTTTGGCAAATCTTTGTGCGTGTGTGTGGGTGCGTGGGTGTGCGTGCACTGGGGAAGTTTGTCTGGCAGGTGGGTGCAGCCAGGGCTGTTAGTCTTGAGGTGAAATGAGTGTCTGGAAGAGTAGACTGAAAAGCTGAGTGGTGTAAGCAAACTAGAGGTGGGTAAGAGCCATGGAGTAAAGACCCAGGTACACTAAGGCTCCCTCTATATTAGTCAGCTAAGGGAGCCTGGTAATGTTCCCAACCTTGAAGCCAGCTGGTATGGAGCAGCTCACATCTATGCTAGTAAATTATCTTAGTCTCCAAAACAGAGGGACATTGCATCCAAGGTGGCACGATGTAATTTCAGGAGTTATTTTGGGGGAGAAGATAAAGAAGAAGGTGCTCAATTCATGCTAGGGAGTGTTGTAAAACTTTACTCCCAGGGCTGGTTATGTTCCAGTGCTGGGGATGGCCCTGGACATGCTGGAGTGTACTGGGACAGATGCAGCCTGAAGGACCCAAAAGCTGGTATTGCTGGGACTGAAGATTCAGCCTACTGCTGGATGGGGAAGAAAAGAGCAAAAGCAGTTATCTGCAAAAAATTGGATCCAGATCACAGGTTCAGAGCATCCTCTCCTCTTTGAGCCTCTCCGAACCTGGGTGATGTTCTGGATGTTTCCTTGAAGTGACAAAAGCACTAACGCTTGCCTTCGCTGCGGAGGAAGAAGCACATCCATTGCTCTGTCAAGGCAAGGAAATTTGTGTAGAGTGAGGGGATCTTCTCGTAGGACCCTACCCCCAGGGCAGTCGCAGCAGAGTGAGTGGGTTTGCTGTGTGTGCCTACTGAACAGTATGTATCACCACACCGTGGGGTGTCTTACTGCTGATAGAAAACGGTGCTTAGTTACTGTATGTCTTGAAGCTGTTACAAAACTGTATCAACGTATTTTTTTCTACTGGTTCTCAAGGTTTTGCAGGTAGGTGGTCATGGGACCAGCATCCACGTTGTTCCTGTGTTACCCCTTGTGCACTGGGTGGACAGTGCAGAACTCTCCGAGCTTTTTTCCCTGTCAAATAAAATGGTGTAGCGGTCTTTGCCCTCCCCACCAAAGATGTTGTTGGACAAAGTGTGTTTTTAAAGAGTTGCGACATCCCCAGAGGGAAGGAATTGCACACTGGGTGCTATTAAGAATATGTTCACCGATTTGTGGCAGTTGCTTTCGACGTAGTGTTTCTGCTCCTTAAGGCATTGCTCTGTGGTAAACGGTATCCGAGCACCGTAAATGCTAACTTCTTAATGGTGCACCCTGTAAACAGCACTAATGTTTTTAATGGATAGAACCACTCATCTCATAACCCACTGGGGCTCAGAAAGGTTCAGTGACCCTGCCCAGCCTTTCTGCTGTGCTAAAAGGTCCCGCAGCGGCAGTGACTCCCCCACCCTCCTGCATCTGCTGGGGTGAAGTGTAAGCATGCAGACCTGTGCCTGGCAAACCTTCAAGATGTGGAAGGTCAAATAAATAAATGATCCTGGCATCAAAGGATGCAGAGGCCCTGCAAGGCTGTAGGTTGTCTGATTTGCTCCATTTTACCCTTGTATGAAAGCTTTAAGCTGGCATTGGAAAGTAAATGCTGGCCCTGGAGAGTGAAGGGAGGGGGAGAGGGAATCCACTCTGAATGCTCACGGGGCATTTTCTCTTTAATTTGCACACAGTGTTGAAAAGAGCTGCAATAAAGAAGAGCAAAAATGACCTGATTCATGCTGAAGAAGGTGAGGACCATTTCACAGACATTTGCTCCGTTGGTGAGTACTGGCTTTGCATTCCCCGAGGTTTAGAGCTCCACCTAAACGTGTTCGTGTCATGTTTCCTCCGAGCGACTCCTTTGCTCCAGCAGCTGCAGTTTCAAGAAGGAGAATTATCACTGCTCCTGCAGCAGCACTCAACTTCCCAAAGCAAATGGCTTCATGGCTTCACCCTCTCCCCTACGCTGCCCTGCTCAGCTGTTGCATGCCGCACCCTTTAAAAGAGCCCTGCCAAAACGCTTGGAGAATCCGCGCGGTGTTGGCCATACCGTGATTCTGCTTGGAACACGCTCATTGACGCTAATGCCACCCAAATACATCAAACGGTACGGCTAAGCCTCATCTGCCGAAGGGAGGAGAGGAACTGGACACTTAGTCACATCTGCCACGGATGGACAGTGTGGTTTTGCAGCCTTTGCTGTGTGAATGGTTACTGGGAAATCCTGGGCAGTGGTCTTAATTCTCTGATTCTTGCATTAGAAGATCTTAAAGCAATTCTCTATGTTTTCAAAGCCAGATATGCAGATACACACCTATGTGCATGCTGTTGCCCACATAGCTCCAATGCAGAGCGTGGCATCCTGCAGAGTGTAGCATTGATGGCGTGAATTTGGTATCTTCAGCTCTGGAGAATAAGAGACTGTCGGGCTGCGCGGGTACTGCTTGTTCTGCCATTAACAGAGAGTGAGTTCCCTCCTGAGATGTTGCCAGGTGGGGAGGCAAGAAGCAGGTCTGGGGTTTGCAAGGGGAGGCAGGCTCTGGGCACGCAGCACCCTGTCTAAGGGGAACTGTTTGGACATCGACAGAAAGACCTTTCAGTTGTAGGGTTTTTACTTGCTGGCCGGGGAAACATCTTCCTGACTGCTTTGGAGTTAGCTATTTTGCTTATTCCCATCCCTGTTGTTCGAGTCGGTATTTTGTTTTGCTGCTGAAGCAGCAGATGTTCTCATTATCTTCCAAAGAAACGTCTTGGCACCCCAGTTACCACAAAGCAGCAAATCCTGGATGCATAACAGTAGCAGCACAAACGGTACATTTGAGAGTACATGTCCGTATATGCTTGCAAGCATGAGTGCCTCAGATGCTCTTTGGAAATTTGGCATTAACGTTTTAAGAGATTACAGCTGCTGCTGGATTTTTATTTTTTTTCCTTCCCTTTAAATGAAGACCTGGTTGCAGGAAATGAATGTGGCTCAGCATGTTACTGACACCATCACCCACTGTTGAACTCCCACAGGCCCCGAGGCTGAGCAGGCTGTAGGTTTTGTGGCTAAACTGCTGACACTTCTGTGAGAGGTTTGTTGCTGAAAGAGGGCAAAAATGCAGCAACTGTGTGCATTTTTGTTTTATTCTGAGCAGCTCGGATCCCTGCATGAATAGCAAGGAATGGTCATTTTGGGAACATTTGTTCATGGTTGCAATAATTATGAGATCTTTGCATTCACATCCAAAGTCCCTCCAGGCTCTGGGCACCCATGCCATGCAAACAGATCTTTGAATTCAGCCTTTCAGGTGGCAACAGATGACCAAGCATCTGGACTCGTGGATAATCTGATGCAGAGCTGGGAACTATCTCAGGAGCATATGGCAGGGAAAATAACAGCAGTGCTTTCCACCTTCTGCGAGTGGTTCACCCACTTGGGAAAATTGTTCTTGATCTTGATTCATGAAACGAGGCAGAAAAGAAGAAATGGATAAAGCAGATACTTCTGCAGGCTCCTGAAAAGGCTGAAACTCTGCATAACATAAACAATCAGATCATATGGGCAATTATGCATAAAGAATACATTTCTGAGAAAAGGTTTTTTTGGATGGTTTTGTGTAATGTCTTGCTGATGGGACATAAGAAGCATGGAAGAACTAACAATATAATTACTGAGTGCAGCATGAAGATGCAGACCAGAGTGGTAGAGACTTTGACAAGTCTCTTGCTGGCCATTGACTGAATTCGTTGCACTTTAATTCAAACACAAGTACCTCAATGAGCCTTATAATTGCATTATAAAGCTCTATAGTGGTAAACACTTCCCAGTGTGTTCTCTGGAGTTGTTCTTAACATTTATTCTTTCCTTTCCTCCTAACTCTCAGCCTTTCTTTCCGCACTAATAAGCGTGCAGCAGTAGATGTTGGCTCCTTCTGGCTTCCCACCCTCTACGCTGTACCAGACACAGGGCACTGTCTTGATTGCCAGACAGCGAAGCCTGGAGAAATGGATGTTTTCTATGTTAGATCAGTTTAAACATTGCTGCTTTGCTTTTCTGGAAGATCAGTAGAGACGGGATGAAAGGGCAGCAGACTATTCCCATACAAAACTGAGAGTACAGACTGGCTTGAATATCTGAGAGATGTTTGCCGGCTGAACATTATTACGATACGGTGCAGCCTGTATCTTAACCTGTAGTTCATTTTGTTGTCTTAAAGCAATAGATGAGCACTATGATTTGGTGGTTTTGGTTTTTTTTTAAACTGCCAAAGGGAGGATTATCAAACCAACAGAACCACAGCACACTGAGCTTTTCTGCGAGGAATTTATTCAAAGCCTGGCCAGGGCCATCTCTGCATTTGGCATCTTGATGGATGACCAGCAATGTGAAATGGAGCAGAGAGCTTGCTTTCTATTGGGGAGACAGCGTTGCATGCTCTTTTGAGGCTTGGAGGACCCTTTGCTGTGACAGCTGGATGTTTCATCCTTTCTATGGGTGCTGTGTTTGATGGTATTGCAGGATGAGATTCCCACCTCTTCCAAGTGTTGAAATGTAAGCGAGCACACTCAAAAATTTGGCTGCTTCAACCAGAACACTTTGTTCATGTAACTCAGCCATCTCCAACGACAGCCCATGCAAGTCATCTGCTCTCACGGTGCTCGGTCCAAGACAGGACCGTGTGTGTCTTGATCAGCCCTACCTGCTGGGAGGCTCGGTCCCATGATGGGGAAGGGCAACAACATACTATCTTGCCATTATCAAACCATCTTGAAACAAAGGTTGCTAGCAGTTTCTGAGGGGTGCCAGCACCACGGGAAACAGGTAGTGGACAGCCTGCGACAATCACGATTTTCCCTGCTTGCAACAGCGTCTGCGGCTGTTGCAGAGGAACTCCAACAGATGCATGTGTTTATTACTACCATGTGCTGATTTCTCCTGCCTCCGCACTGGCCGGAGATTGCCTTTTCATCGTTCGTTTGAACAGTGCCTGATACCACAGGGGGAGAGCTTACATTAGAAATCATTTCTTCCGTTAGCTTCCTATTGTTAAAACATTTGACTCTCTGCCAGGGTTTCAGACCAGAGTTGAAATGTAGCTGATATAGGCAGAATTGATACAAATGAGTAGCTGCGCCCAAAATATGGTGCATGGAGGCAGATTGAGCCCTCTGCTGTAGAAATACATGAAGTTGGAGAGTAAAATAAGGAGACTTCACTCAATTCAGTAGTAAGGGCGGGGTTTTTGCCTGGTCTTTGGAGCAGGGAAAATAGGGACCAGCTTCCCTTTTGCCAGCTACCCAGCTCCAAGAGGACGTACTCCACACGGCAGGCAGAAATACCACTATGCCCGGTACTTTCTGTCCCTCCAGGCAACCGGGAGTGCAAAAGTTATGAGTTAAACTGGGACAATCAAGATTGCTTCAAAAGGTTGTAAGTCCAGTTTCTTTAGGTGGTGGAGCTGGGCATTCGTTCATGAAGTTTTAAAATCCCAGCCTTCATCCTTCACGATGTCATTGCAAGCAAGATGTCCTTGCTCAGCCCATAGTCAATGCGCCCAGCTTTCTGCTCAGCCGTGTTTTTGGTGCTTGGGAGAGGGTCTGTGTGCCCAGGAACATCCTCCAGCCTTTCACCTGCTGGGCTGTGGTGTGGTGACTCTTCTTTCTGTCCCAGGGTCTCCTTTTGCCCGTGCCAGTTTGAAGAGTGGGAAGAACGAGAGCTCATCCTACTTCAGGAGGAAAGAGAAAATGTTCCGGTTCTTCATTCGGCGCATGGTGAAAGCTCAGAGCTTCTACTGGATTGTCCTCTGCGTGGTCGCCCTCAACACGCTCTGTGTCGCGATGGTGCACTACGACCAGCCGGAGAAGCTCACCACTGCCCTGTGTGAGTACTGGGGATTTCACGTTTCCTCTAACGAGGTTTTGGATTTTTGATCACTCTGAGCACTGCTGTCACATCCCCATGAGGTCTGGTGTTCGGCTTCCTGTGCCTCCCTCAGAGGAGGATCAGAAATGCGCTGATTCTAGTAACTCAAGAGTAACTGAGTCATACAATTCAGAAAAAATCCACCAGGACGTGATACTGGTTTGAGATGGGAATGTTATACTAAAAGTTACCTGAAACTTCAGATTCAACCACATTGAAATCTTGTAACACGACCGGAGGATTTGTTCTGTTGTGGGCTTTATGAAAGGAGGGGGAATGGCTCTGTACTTGGGCAAAGGCAGGTTTCTCTGTCTAATCAACATCTGCCCAGAGAACTGCAGAATTCATGGCACTTCACAACTGATCTGCATCCATGGATGATTTCTGTTGTGGACATACTTAAAGCTTTGCCAGCTCTGATGTCCCTGGGACAGCAGCAAGTGCAATGGCCGGTGCTACCTGGGAGATGAAAATGTCTATCTGTGCTTATAGAATCGTACACGAATTCACTACAGTTGTAGCAATTGTTGTCATATTCTTTAAAAGATTGCAACTTTACAGAAGGTCTTTTTTGATAATCGTGTCTTCCTTACTGATGGTGTGTCATTAGAAGGGATAAATGTCATGATGCCCTTCTGTGAAAATATGTGCAATAGTGATAGAAATAATACCATACAGAAGCTTATACTATACTTGTGGGAAAGCTTTTATTTCAGCTTGATTCCTGTGATCATCTATCAATTTAGGCTCGAGATAGTCTATAAGTGCTTTTGAAGTACGACTTTTTTCTTTTTTTTAAATTGCATATTATTTTGTCCTATGATGAATAACAAATGGAGACAGCTTTCTACAGTCAGAACCTTTACACATCACAGTGTTACACTGAGGTTGCAGACTTGCTCAAGAAGCCTGTTTTAAAAAAATGTGGAAGATGAGGGACAGAGATTTTTGGTTTTTTTTGTTTTTTTTAATGAAGGTTGTAGGCCATGACTCCTAGAGCTGGAAAACTTGTAGAAATTGGAAGAATATTGTGACACTGAAAGTGGGACACTGCAAGTTTTTCCTTTTGAAGGAAAAGGATGGAGAGTTTGTTTCTGGAAGACAGAGCCATCGCACTGGCCACTTCTGACTCTATCAAATGGCCGGGAACAAGTCTTTTGTTCAGTGCTTGATAACCAGATGTAGCTAGTTCAGAATTTGTTAAGTAAAACTTCTGAAGCAACCAAACAGAAGACTAGGAAAAAAAACCCCAAATATTTCAAACAGTCTAAATAATTTTGGCATAGATCTTTAAAGATACTTACCTACCTAATTATCCTTGATTTCTATATAAATTAGATACTTAAATATTTCTAGCACCAGATCCTCAGGTCTTGCCTTATTATAAGGAAGCAAATTTTTGAAGGTGTTTCTTTTTAATAAACCTAAAAGGTCAATAATATGAGCTGCTATGACTTCAAAAAACTCCCTATTAATATTTGCTGAAATATTTAATACCACCAGGTAACTGGAGCTATAATGAGAGATACATAAGAAGGACAGAAACTTCTTTCAAGTCTGGGTTTTTTTTTTTTTTTTTTTCCAAGATTTGGACTGAAAAGAGAAGTCAGTCTTGCTTATTCATTTCTTAAATTTAACAGATGAAATAATAAGCTAGATTGGCAGAGTAATTAGAAGTTTGAGGCTTAGGATTTCCTCTTGAATTAGGACTAAATGTCTAGAAAAAAAACACTTTAAGTTTTTCAAGTCAAAAAAGAAGGCTTCCAATTTACAAACTCAGTTTTGGGAACACCTTATGCAGCAACTTTGCTAAAAGAGGATAAAGAAATCATTGAGCCAGCAACCTTTACTTAATGTTCATGTGAGAGCTGGAAGGGATGTTTCTGTTGATTGGAATTAAAGGTACGCTTCCAGGTGGGAAACGTATCTGGGACAGAGGCCACAAATTAGGCTCCCAACCTACCTCACCTGAAGATGAAAAATAGGGAAGGTTGAAATTCTGTCGTGCCTGGGATCAGAGATTGGGGTAGACCCTTCTTTCAGGAGCTCTGCATGTGTCTCTAATGCCCAGTATTGTGAATTAGTTTCAGAAACACTTGGGTAGCATACTTGAATTTCTTGGTGCTAGGGTACCACCCAGCTAAGAATGAGTGATCTCATTGACTTCTTTTTAATGGAAAAGTCAGAAAAACACCACAGAAAAATGTGGTTTTGGGAGGTAGATCCTCAGCATCCTCCCAGCCATAGGTGCTTTCCTGTGCCTCATCTGCCCTTTGTATGTCGTTGCATCATTGCGCTGCCATTTACTTGTAAGACTTGAGTGTCCTTTGTCGATAAGGGAGGTGTTTCACAAATCAATCCCTTAGATTCACTAAAAGAAATACTAGTGGCTACAGATAAACACTGCTAGAAACAACTGTAATTGGTGAGAGGCAACACAGAGGTGGGTTACAGACAAAACCAGAATATCTGAGGAGTCATAGGTTTTGTAGGTGTTCTTGTACAGGTGTAAGCGTTGGGTCTTTAGTACAAGATTAACCACCGTGGCATAGAGAATAAAAGCCAGAGATGCAGAATGAATGGTCATCATGGAAATTCTAAGATACCCTAGATAATTTTCTCTCTCTCTTTTTTTTTTTTTTTTTTCCCAAGATCTTTTTCTCCAAGACAAGAAGCAGAGGTGCTATGCATTCATTCTGGGGAGGATTGCCTCTGGTCTGTCTTATGCCATAGTGTAATGGAAACTTTGGGAAGAAACCTATTTTAATGTAATTTTAGAACTAAGAGCTTCTGAGAATTGTATGCTGAAAAGGCTTACAAGTTCAACGTCTTAAATGACGAGAGTCCCCTATCTCCAAGCTCTCTCAACTTTTCAGGATGATGAGCTGTAGTATTATATTCACGCCTGTCTGTGTTGGTAATGATCTAAAGGTTTCTGCCTGCTGTCCTGGGGGATGTTACAGTTTTCATAGCATGATCTTTCCTACTAATCTAAAGTTTAATATTGAACGCAGGCAATATTTTATGCTTTAAGGTACATGGGACTTTGCATGGACTAACTGGTTGTTTTGTTGCTGCAATCGTTGTAAGTCTGGACTTGGCCCCTCTTGCTCCCGCATGCACTAAACCGCAGCCAGGGTGATCAGCCCTGCCATAAACACATTTGTGAATGAGCCCAGCTGTGGTTTAGCCCTTGACGAGTGCTCCTTGAAACCCCTCTTCTGCCCAAGATTTGTGCACAAAGCCATTAGATACAGGCAGAACAAGATATCACAATATCAGGGATTTTAAACAGCTTCTGAAAATACTTGGCAAAATCCTTTAACGGTAAGAGTGACAGAGTTTAAAAATGGCTTTAAAGTTAATCCATGATAAGTGAACTTCGCTACAGAGGAGCGGGACTTGGCTAGTCTGATGTAGAGCAGGAGAGAAGTAGCCAATTCTAATTATGTTGTTTCATAGAAGGTGATTAGAAATGAACTGTCGAGGAGTTTTGTGAACTGTAGCAGTGGGAGAGGAGTGTGGTAAAGTCTGGGAGAATCCGCTAAACCCTGAAACTCTACCCAGGCACCTCTAATTCAATTATACCTGTCCCTCTGGGGAAAAGTTTAATTACATTACGAATTAATTTTACTTAAAGAATGGTTGGTAAAAGCCTACGGGTCTGCATTGATTTATTTTTTCCCTTGGTCTTTTCTTTTAACTTTTCTGTTTTTGAATTGTTCTGATTGGCTTTCTCTGCTTGATATTCCATATTGCTGCAACTGCTTTGGAAAAGGAACTGCAGGAGCTTTAGAAAGGGGCTTGTGATTTCTTTAGCCTTATTGAAAGAACTGATGAGAAATTATATGAATTCTTGGAGTATAATGAATAAGAGGACATACCTTATGCCCCTGTAATTATCCCCAAATTAGATCAGAGATTTTTCTTCTCCATACGGAAAAGACTCCAGTGCCAAATTGCAATAGGATTCTTCTCATGCTGCCTATGGACACATGGCATGTTCTGCTCACTGAAGCACGGACCTTTGGTTAACTTAAGTTGCACTTCCCTGTAAAAGTATATATTTCATGCAACCACCCATCATCGTCATTTGTTTGCATTAATTTCCACCATTGCCAGTATTCTCAGAAAGAAGGGACTTCTGTCAGAAAACATCTCTGTAACCTAACCTAGAAAAGCATCACTGAGATCTAGTAGCAGCAAAGATGTATCTTCAACTGAGGGCAGCAAATCAATAAAATCCATACTGTGAGCACACAGTGAAGGGGCAGCGTTAAGGGATTTTCAGTCAGGACTGTGCCTTTTAAAAATATATGCTGTAGCTTGAGCAGAAGTTGTCTGCCTGATGTGGAAACAGCTGGATGCATTTGCATACCCCGTGCTGTACAGGTGGCCAGCAGAGATGGTGCTGGTGGTGGTCTCCTCTTCCTCTGGCTAAAGCTGTGGAAGAAGGCTGGAACCAGAACTCTCTGGCCTTCATGGGGTGGGCTTTAGGGACTGTGGTGAGAAGGTTTTAGGGCTGAATCAGTGAGGTTTCACTTGGGAGCCCTCTCATCAAGCTTCCCTTCCCCTGTGGTTGCCCTTCACGAAGCAGCTCTCTCCATGTTTCTCCAGCTAACACTACAGTGATCCTTAACTTGCTTCTAAATTTATGCCTGTCTGAAAACAAGATCCAGAATGTCTCCTTTCTGATAAATACAGTATTTGAAAACAGTATTTTAGCCATTATGGCCTGAGAATGTCTTCCTTGTGTGCCGCACAATGCTGAACCATGTGTTTGGTGCAATTAGGCCTTTTTTATTGATGTTGTGTTTGCCTTTGAAGTAGATAGCCAATTCCCTCTGGATATAAATATGCAGTATTTGCAATTGTGAGAAAAAAGCTTTCTGAAGCGAGCATATTTATTTATGTCTGCTGAACATTTCACATCTGCTTTGTCTAAGAGGAGGAAGTTGTGCTTCACCAAGGTTCTTCTCCTGGTTGGTTTAACGTGTGAGGAGGATGAGGAGAGAAAACCAAACTATCAGGCTCAGTACCTGCTCCTAATGACATTGGACTTGAGATGGGGCAGAAATGGAATTAATCCATGGATGATTGACAGAAAAGAGTCACTAACTATCTAATTCAAACATACAGGGCAAAAAGATGTTAGTATGACCTTTGCCAATAGCACAAATTTGAAATTAAATAAGAGTATTTGTATCAAACTTTTTTTCCCTTAAATCACATTACAAAATGCTTCTGCTTAAGGCAGATTAAATTACATGTGGGGTCTGAATACCAGGAGGTCCAAACAACAAAATTGCATTTTCAATTATAAGGGCAGGACCATGTCAGAAGAAATCGTGTCTCTGATCCGTTTGCTGGAGAAGCTGATTCATTCCGAGTCAGTTCCTTCTGCCCAAGGAGTTCATTATGCTCACATTTTCCTTGCCTCCATCCGTTGTCTTCACAGTGCTATGATTTGTAGCGTCTGGTACCTGCTGAAATGTGGCTATCGCTGCCTGTTGTGAACTCTGTCTAGATGGAAGTCATCAGCTGTGGAAGGACAAGTTGGGTCATTCTTTCAAGAGAAGCAGAAGGAAGTTGTTTCTTGCATGTTCTGAGTTTCTAACATTTCCTGTTGTGTTGTTTTTTGGTTTGTGTTTGTTTTTGGTTTTGTTTTTGTTTTTTTTAAAATCAAATATTTCTTGATTCTGTTTTACTTAGGTCATTTACTAGCTTTTTTTCTCCTGTGATACTCTGGTTTTGTGTGTGTGCTTGCAAGATGTGCCAGTATGATGATGGAACATTTCGCTTGTTGATACCTGGTTTTTGTTCATACTTGTACTGGATGCATGACTGAACATTAATCCTTGTTTCTTTCCTCCTTTTTCTTCTTTTAAAATAATCGTAGTTGTCTTGGCAAAGAGTATTGAGATCTGCTGGTGAAAATTACAGTAAAAACCCCCTACCCACTGTTTTTGTTATTCTGTGATAGAATATGGGGCATATCTGAAATGCAACTCTTAAAGGTGAGTCTGGTGGATAGATACAAGGATAGAATCTCCCTGCCAGAGTGAGATGTGAAGCAGGTGGAGGCTGTGCAATACTTTCTGTAGGTCTGCTCTACAATCCTTCCCTACGATTTGAAGTTTTGTCTGCTAACTAAGCAAGGCCACCAGTTTCAAAGCATTGGTTTGGTATCAGTCCTTGTGACAGGGAGACTTTACACTGAAGTCATTCCAATAAGTACCATTGGGCTTGCTGAGCTCTGCTGAGTGTGAAACCGAAGATGGGAGTGATAACTTCCCAGCAAGGAAGAGACTCTTGTCAGCACAAACACTGGTGCAAGCTCTCCCTCTGGGCTAGTGACTGAAACAGGTGACAGCAGCAGCACAAATTCTTCCATGCCCAGAGAAGATGCACCTGCTTTATTTGGGGGAGTTTTGCTTTCTGTTTCTTACCATTTCCGAAGTACACGGGGTGTAGAATGGAAGTTCAGGATCTGGCCTGGAAGCTAGTTTAAGCTTCTGATTTACAGGACAAGCCATTAATAATGAAGGATTTTAACATTCTTACTACTTCACAACTACGGTCTTTTTAATTACTTGCACAGAAATTCAATACCACCGAACATGTGTTTTTCAAAAATTCAGTATTTTTATGTTGTTGGTCTCATCAGCCTTCTCATTTTATGCCTGACATTGATTCACCTGGTCCCTTTCTCGCACCCTCCATGCTCGTATATTCAGATTTATTGTCAGTGTAACCATGGATAACTCCCTACTCTGGGATCCCTTGTGTTGGAAACAACTGTTTGCTCACCGAGCTGTTGCATCTGATGTCAGAAAGGAGAGAAAAGTTGTAGCATGGTGCAGGCGTGAACACGCTGATTCTTGCAAGTTCCAAGCTCAAAGGGCGATGGAGATGTGCTGCTCCTTCATGTGACCGTGCCTTCCCCGAGCACTGAGATCCAGTGGACGGAATCTACCTCTTGGTAGGAAAAAGGCTGAGAAGTCTGCAGACCTCATACTTTGTCATCTTATTCCTCAAATGTGAACATTTTGCCCTTGATAGTCTCTTTTAATGATATTGCTCCTGTTTTCAAGGAGAGTACGTTACATGGTGTAATTAATACCCTCCTGGTATTTCCGCCTCTATTGCAAATATTGGCAGAAGTGTCCTTGTAGGATCCTCACTGGAGTGTTAATAGAACCTTTCTCATCCAGTTAATGCTTCCTGGATTTCAGTTAACTTTATGCCATGATGTTTCATGACTGCCTTTCCTTTAAAATTTAAACCCCCTTTTCATTTTTTGATAATTGAAGCTGTATTTTTCAAGCAATTTCAAAAGACAAGCGCGATGCGAGATGGAGCTGGGCCAATCACGCTCACTCAATATGAGTGTGCAAGGCAGTGAACGGAGCAAAAGCCGTGCTCGTTCCCTCCTCTCTCTTTCCCCATGCTCGCTATCCGAAGCCACATATTGCAGGAGGTGTACAAAGCACCTGGCATTCAGGATTATCTAGCTGAAATTTTCTTTGTTGCAACCTGTATCCATTGCCCCTTGTCTGTCCGTGTGCACCTCTGAGAAATGTTTGGCACCGTCTTGTCTGTATCATTCCTGGAATTGTAAAACTGAAATTACAGAAGACGACTTTGCAGTGGTATCTGTGCTGCAACAGTGTCCGAGAACCTTCTGTACTGCCCTAAGCAATATGATTAATCTCCACCCCTTGAAGTTTGATTGTTTTCCTCATCTTTTGTCTAGAGAGAGAGGTTTGCCTTATGCTATTTGGTTTGCTTTGGTAGTCTAGACGTTTTTTGCCCTTTTGGTGTTTGTTTTTAACGTTCCGATGTTGCTTATTGGCCTCCAGATCTAAACTTGCATGACTTATAATGCCAAAGGCAGTGTTTTCTGTACCTTTACATCCTAAAAACTTGATCAGAAATTGAAGTCTCCAACTATGTTCTTTCTGCCCTTTGTTCCATCATAGGTGAAAAATTTTCCCATCGAAAGCTTCACAGCCTATTTGCCTGTGACATGTGAAACAGAACTTGCTCTTCTATAATTATATGGTTATACAGGCATAATAAAAATAAATGTGGCTATGTGCTAACAGTAGACTCAACACCTCTGAATATGGAGTCTCAGAGGTAGCAGTTCTGTTGGGTACGAAGATATTTTTATCATGAGAGGATGTTACAAAAGCTTACACCCAGCTCCCAAAAGTGCTCCTCTCATGTAGGTACAGAAGTTCTAAACATACATTTGCAAAACATTATCTGTGCGATTGTATTAGACCTTTAGAAATATTAGATCCAGAGCTTTCTCTTGAAATTCCTTTACAAAGACGATGAGAATATTATTTAATGCTCATACCACTTTCCCACAGTACACATGAAACATTGCCTTCACAGTTCTTAAAGGCTGAATACAGCTCATGTGCATATAGAAATAATTGTGTGAAACTGTCCTTGGGGTCTTGTTTGCCATTGCAAAGGGATTTTCTTCTGGCAAGAGACAGTCTGTGTTGTGGAAAAATTACCATTGTTCGCATCATGAAGAGATCTGCCTACCAAGGTCTTGTGGACTAATTTAATCTCTTTTCCTGTTTCCAGATTTTGCAGAGTTTGTTTTTCTGGGTCTGTTCCTTACTGAGATGTCTTTGAAGATGTACGGATTGGGACCAAGAAATTACTTCCACTCTTCATTCAACTGCTTTGACTTTGGGGTGAGTAGGCTCCAGCGGTGTGGATGAAGTGTGTGGCGCTCTGGTGTTCAATAGCGTTGGGCGTTTAAAGGCGAGTATGGGAATCCATGGGAAATGGTGCTGTAAGCGCGTCTTCTGCAGGCAGCAGTCATGGTATAAATTAGCTGCAGTGAAACACGTTAAGCTTCCCCTAGTTATCATCCTTTCTGAAGAAATGTGACAGCTGGGGATTTCATTTCCTCGGCAAGCTACAGGGTGTTCGCAGCGTCAGCACCAGTAAATGCTCTGATTAGTGAGAGATTCTCTCTCCCATTTAAATGAAGTGATTGAAAGACAGAAACACATCTTATTGCTCATCTCCCCTATCATCCCTTTAATGGCCTTTATCTCAAGATACACAGGCAGCACTTTTCAGACATGAGTGCCCAGAAGTAGAAATCTAAACACACAATTAGGTGAGAGAAAGGCAATAACACATCCTTTTACTGCAGAAGTACAGGCTCTTCCCTTCGTGCTAGAACTAGTGTTGAAGAGTGAACAGTGGGGCCAGATTTGACTCTGTCTAACAAAGAACATTGCATGCAGATGTTATTTATTCATTAAAAACTATTAGGCTGTAATCTGTCCTCACAGAGGTTACTTAGTTTCTCTTACCTTTAGTGTGGGCTGAGCACCGCATCCCAGAGCAGGAATCAGTCTGTAAGGTTTCTTTAACAAACCAGATAATGAAACTCTTGATACAGTCACGGGCAAAGGGAAAATGGTTTAGGTCATTGTACATGTCATCCAGCCCTTCTTTCCAATATTTAGTTTGTTGTTTCTAGTCTTTATCTGCCCAAATGTGCAGAGTGATTCTTCTCCCCCATGGAGTAAAATTCCTGACTTATCTCTGCTGCTGCAAGGGAGGAGGAGGTACTCTTGCCTTCGGTAAGTGACCACTTCTAAATCCGACACTACAGGTAGAGCCAGCTTCTCTTCTTTTTGCCATTGTAAAAGCTCAGAGCTAAATAGACTTTGAGATTAAACCATACAGCCCAAGAATCACCTGTCCCCAACAGACTGAGGTGTTGCATCAGGCTGCAGCAAGCGTGGGGGTCTCCTCCTGGGGTGTCCATCACAGCTGGTGGTGGCTCACAGCATTGACATGCCTTGTGCTGCTCTTTCTGGCTGCATAGCCCAAAGCGACCCTAAACCGCTCCTTCGTGGCAATAATGCAGACTCAAACTGTTATGAGGGGAAAGCTGAGCACAAATAACACAGACAATGTAAGATAACTGGAAGTCTGTACGTTCAGAGTTGGTGCCTAATCCGAGGGGCAGAGAGGCCCTCCTCAACTGAAGGCAGCCAACCCATGGCAAAGTTTAACTGTACTGGCAAGACGTCCTGCAAAGGCTGGTGGAATAAAGAGTGTGCCCACAGAATACAAGGGGGCTGACACCCAGCTTTCACTAAATTCAATGCATGCCCAAAGCCCCCAGCTTCTGTAAGCTGAGTCGAAGATTTTGGCAGCCAAGCAACATTGCCAAGTTAGTCTTTTAATGGTATCATTGCCTTGTTTGTGTTGTCTAGTGACAGGCACCAGATCGATGTCCTTCACCCATGGGTTAGGTGGGCTCCAAGTTGCAGCCAGTTTGCCCCCTTGCTGGCTGGCAATTTCCCTGGATCCTTCTATCCACAGCAAGAAGAGTTGGTACCTGATGGTCAGGGCAGGTGATTGAGGAGCTTGTGCTAAGCAAGAGATGAACCGACCGGGTCTCTCTGCTTTGTGTTGTGCTCTGGTGAGTGCAGCACTGGCAATAAGCTTTGCCAAATGTTTCCCAGGAGGTAAGGCTGTTGATCTGTTTCTAATTCTTCCTGCTTTAGAGAATCCATAGGGATTATACTTCTGTCTATGTTTCTTCCTCCTCACCCACCTTCCAGCCTCGAGAATTAATTCAGCTACTTCACCCCCACTGGAACATCACACAGCTCTGTAGTCAGTTTAGTTTGACAAACCAAGATGAAACCATTCAAATGCAAACAGTGAAACAACAAATCAGAGCAACATAAGTCTTGGGAGTAACAGTCCAGTGGGGTCTCATGTGAAACAAGCTCCCAGGAGGCCGTGTTGAGATGCCAGGAAAATTAATTATCAGTGTAACGTGTGGAGGGTCTAAGGAAAGGGTTTTGCTGATTCATGAGGGATTCCCAAGAGTGATAGACTGTGGGAGAGAAGTTTTAGTTCCTTCTTTTTCTGATGGGAGAAACTGGATGAGCAACTGTTGTGTATCTCCCTTTCACACTACATTTTCTTGAAGCTCAGGGTACAGCATTACTTGCAAAGCAGCTGCAAGCAATGCTGTGGCTTTTAAAAAGCATTCAGGTTTCTGTTTATGAAAGGAGTTTCCAAGCTGCTGAGCCTCCCTGCACTGCTCAGGTACTCAGACGTGGCTCTGCCGGCCCAGACTTCCCATTAACGCTCCCACTCACAACACAAACCAGCTGCTTGCTGGGGTCCGGAGCTAATGTGTTTATGGTGCGCTTTGCGCGACTGGGGACCGTGGTCAATGGGAGCTCTGAAATGCTGGGTTAATGCAAGTAAGAACAGCAATTGGCAGTGAAATGTCTGTCCTCTCTTATTAACTGTGCGTGGATGTAATTGCCCTTTCCAATTGTACTTAACCCGTTACTCGTTCGTACTGTTTGTAATAAAGGATTTGAGAAAAAGATTTCTATAGCACTTGAGGTTAATTCTCTGCCAACCTTAAAACAAACAAACAGACAGAACAGAACTTAAAAAAACCACCTTGACTGGGGACAATTTTTTCAGTAACCAGAGGCTGAGGACCTGACAGATGATTGGAAGTGCATGCAAGAGGCTTTGCAGGATCTCTTAATAGCTATTACCTTAATTGCTCTCCTAAAGACTCTCAGTTGCCAGAAGTATCTGGTAGATCTTGCCCAGAGCTAACGTTTCACTGTTCTGCAGTGCTGTGGGTGAAGACTTTTGGTGCTTCTGATGGGAAGAGGAGGACGGGGCAGTGTCCCCCTTCATCTCTGCAGGCTCCAAAGACCGACTGCATGGGCTGGGAAAATGAAGTGTTGGCATTTGCAGTTGAGCCAGTGTAAAAAAAAAAAAAAGAAAAGACAATGTCCTTCAGAAAAGGTTATTTGAAGGTACTTTGCTTGCTAGAGAAGGGAGCAACAAGCTCCTATCTGTGATCTCCTATGCGTCTGTCCCGCTTCCAGGTATTGCCCTTTTTTAGACTGGACTGCAGAAAGTTGGAACAAGGCTTTTTAGTGCTGTTGGCTAATTCATGATTTTGCTGAAGCCTTCAGAAGAAAATTATCACTGCCCAAGCTCTGATTCTCGGTTTGTCCTCAGCCTCTCTAGAAGCACTACAAAGAATTAAGCAGAAGTTTTGCCTTACGTAAAATGGACTCTGCTTACAGGTCATCGTGGGAAGTATATTTGAAGTTATTTGGGCTGCAGTGAAACCGGGTACCTCATTCGGCATCAGTGTACTGAGAGCACTTCGACTGCTGAGGATTTTCAAAGTAACAAAGTAAGTACAGCTCCCTTTCTGCTCACCTTAGACTTGTAGCACCATATGAAAACTGTATCACCAGCCTCACAGCAAGTAGTAGTGCTTTCCCCACTAGTAAAAACAAGAAGTTTAAAAAATACAAAAAACAACTCCCAAAAAACCCTGGACTAGCTAGCACAAAGGTCTTGTCTGTCCTAACATCCTATGTCTGCATTGGCCCTAATGGGGGGCAGGAGCAGAACAAAACTGCAGATGCAGAATTGCCCTTTCCTTGGCTGGGCAATCAGAGTTTCTGGCAGTTGGAAGTTTAGGCAATTCCTGAGCCTGTATTTGCACCCACATGGACTTTTAACAGCCCTTTCCCCAGCCTCATGCACAGGTTTGTCTGCCTTTGGGCAGGGAGCTCCACAGTGTAGGGATGGGCTGCATGACAGCATCCTGATTTTCTTTGGTTTTAAGCAAGCTTAAAAACCAAAATCTTGTGACACAATCCCATATTTCTTGTGGTAAGAGAATAAAGTTTCTTATTTACTTTTCAAAGCCTCATCAACTGCCCACTGTCCTTACGCACTGCTGATCTGGTGAGGGTTCTGTCAGTATTTAGCAACTGGAAAAAGGAGCTACCCTGGTTATTCCTAGATACTAAATGCTGGTGCCTGAACCACTGTGTTGACACAAATATGAAGTTGTTGCTGCTGCCTTTGCTGTATCTGGTCTGGGAATATCTGATGTTTTCAGTCCTGAGCCTGTGAAGTTGAATTTTCACTAGAGTTGGGTTGCCACAGCTTTTCAGTTGTTTTCATGCTCAGGCATTGCGTTAATGTGTGCTGGCATTAGCAAATGGCTACCGTGCAATTTATAAATCCATCTCGAGCAATTTCTCCGGGATTTCAAAATTGTGGTGTGGAAAGGGATGACATATTTAGGTGCTCCTGCTGTTGTTTTCCACCTTTTTCTTTTTTTTTTTTTAACACTCTTTTACATCATTACCTCCTCAGATTTCTCCTCTTTCTATCACTGTTTTGCTTGTTCTTGGCTTGAAGTAACAAAAGCAGGAATAGCACCTCCCTCCAAAAAAACCTCCAACCGCCTCAAACAGAAAAAGCACAGGCTATCACATTTGAGCAAAACAGCCATTTGAAGTAACCAGGTATTTTACAGCTATTCAAACACGCAGGTTTTGTTAGCTCTGTAGGGTTTGCTGATTTGTATCTGCTAATCATTACGCAGATCCAAGACTGGTGTGCGATGTCGTTTGTTGTACTGTGGGACAAAGGGGTTGGAAATATTAAGTTCTGTAAATGTCCAGCAAAATAGGCAGGCACCTGCCCCAGAAATGTCATTATAGTCTACCTTTGCACTATCTTATTTATGGAAAACTCCAGGTTTTGTAGCAAATTCATAGCAATTAATTGTCAGCAGTTAATTTTATCCAGAACTACTGAAATTTAGTGTATCTGATTGCATGTTGTACTTTTAAAATATTTTGGACGTGTTTGCAAGTGAAAATGATCTTTTTGCAAGTTTTGACTATTCAGGATTTTAGCCACCATAACAAAGGGATAAAGCCTGAGATTTAACGTACAAAGCGTATCATGGAGCAAGCCGAGTGCTGTCCCCCTTCTCAGGTCAGCGAGTGAAATTCTCACCCCACTGACACTGAAGTTCCCTTGACCTAATTACATGTGGATTTTTCACCCGACACGACACAAATGCGTTTATCGCCTCACCAGAAGCCAGGTTCCCCCCCAGCTCACCCGTTATCCCCATACCTGAGCTGCACAGCTCATGGAGAGTGACCAAAGCAATGGCACCAGGCACAGATTGCTCACCCACCCACTCTCATTACAGTCTTTACCATGAAAGCATCTTGACCCTCAGTTATTTTATTTGTTTTCCCTTTTTCCATCTCTTTCACAACAATTTTTTTCTGAAGCTCCCTGCCTTTTTTTTTTTCTTTTACCTCTGTGTTTAACAGAAGCCAGTTGCAGTCCACCTGCTTTGAATAATCGATGGTATTAGACCTTTCGATTCATACGTCCCAAATCAGTGTCACTGCAGAGAGCAGAGCGATGCTGTAGTTAAAAAGTTAAATTACAGCTGACCTGAAAGGTGACAGCAGGACGCACTATGAGGGGGTGCAGCCTAAGAGGGGCTAAAATTCAGCCAGGAGGACAAGGAGAAAACAGCATCACATGTTTTCCACTTTGTCATGACAGAACTGAATGGGGACTGGCCCCTGTAGAAATGCAACTCCTCATTATATCCTGGCACTCTGGAGTCAGGCAGGGTTTGGTGCTGAGCTATTCCAGGACAAGACAGAGCTGCCACATGTATTTTGTGTCCGGTTGTGTTAACTGCGAGGTGCGAACCCTTTGCTTGTGGCAGATTTTGCCTGAGGCTATTGTGTCAAGCAAAGGAGAGCTGTGTGATCAGCAAATCCTTCCTGCTTCTCCAAGGAAAGCAGCTCAGCCCCTGTTGCTTAGGGACTAAATAGGTTTGGTTGCAACTTTTTCAATTGAAGATATTATCCCGAGAGATCAAAGTTTCCCCTGAAACCTATGCACTGTATTATGGACGTAATTTTTCTTGGAATGGGTGCAATGGGAGTGCAAGTCCCTGCTTCTCCTGGGGTGGATGTGCCTGTATCATCCTCAGCACAGAGAAACACGGGGTGGTTCAGTCCTCCCAGCTACACCTGGGGGAAGGAAGAGGAGGAACATGAAGCCAAAAAGAAGAGAAAGGATGGCATTTCTGCTCTTCTGACTCAAGCTCTGAGCTGCTCTCCCCATCAGCAGACTGGACAAATCCATGGGCTTCCTTCTGGTGGATGCTGGATGCCCACACCTGCACTGCAGGCAGGAGCTCGATGCACGGGTCTGTCCCCAAAACTGCAGCCGGAGGACACGTGGGGCAGGATGGCGGAGCGTGGTGCTGCCGAGAGTGACTTCTGGATGGCAGCTCCCGGTGCTGGGTGGTGGAAATGGGAGAAGTCACTGGAGAAGAAGAGAGAAAAATTCCCCTCATGATCTCAGACTCCAAACTTTTAACAGAGGACATGTGAAATGGCTCTAAATCACTCGTTTCCTACTGCCTGCTCCAGCCCTGTCGTTCCGCATGCCTGTCTGTCCAAAAGGAGATTGTCAAAGAGCTCCTCTGCTTGATAGCTCTTTCTACATTTTATGATTCATTAGTTTTCCTAATATAAATGTTCCCTGCCTGTTCTCAGCAGGGCAGTAAAGCCAGGAAAGAGAGCTGTTTCTGAGCACCCTCCTCGGCATGCCGTCACTGAACGTGCCTGCCTGCAAGTGTGCCAGGGGACGGGGGAGATAAAAGCAAACTAACTTCAGTACCTGGCCAGATGTGACTCGAGTGTGTCGGTCGGGACTCAGGCTGAGCCATTCCCTCTTGCTGTGTTGGAGTTAATGGCCCAGATTTGTTTCATCCTCCGAGGCAGTTGCTGGGTCCTGGATGCTTAAACCATGTGGCTGAATTGCCCCACACTGAAAGCATTGCTGTACATGAATGTGTGTGTTAAATGCCTACAGAAAATGTTTAAACATGTGGGAGTTTAAGTCCACTTGTGGATACTGGCCTTTGATAAGTTGGAAGGACACACTGCAAAGGCGTCCTGGTGGAAATGATCTTTCTTCCCAATTTGTGTCTTACAAAGGGGAAGGGTTCGCTCTCCCCACGTTTCAGTCTCACCTTGATGATATCGATATGTCCCTGTTTTTCACACACCTGCTGACTGCCATGCCGGATGAGGAGATGCAGAAAGGTCGAAATCTATACCAGGAAAGGGGTTATTGAGAAACTAAACCAAAGGCTTTCGCTGCAGCTGACTGCTCTGCATGGGTACACACACCCCGAGGTGATCAGCTCTGCCCTTGCGATGCTACAGGAGATTTTGCCACTCAGTGACCTGTATTTTCCAACCATAGAGGGGAGTTTAAAGATGCTGATATTTCTTGCCATTCTTTTCTTTTTTATAATAAGAAAATAGATCATACTAGTTTCTCACCGAAGGCTCTCTCATGTTATCTCTTGGCTGCTCTGATCTCCAACGCAGGTACTGGAATTCCCTGAGGAATCTGGTGGTCTCCTTGCTGAACTCCATGAAGTCCATCATCAGTTTGCTCTTCCTGCTGTTCCTGTTCATCGTGGTGTTTGCTTTGCTGGGGATGCAGCTTTTTGGAGGACAGTAAGCCTAATTAATCGTTGTCCTTTCGGGGTGAGCTGAAAGCAGTCTCCTGGAACACATAAGGGAGAGAGGGGCTGCAGGGCTTGAAAGATTCACACGGGGGGTGCAGATGTCCATCTTTCTGGGCTGCTGAGGAGTGGTCTCTGGTTTATAGGAAAATAGTTCCTGTTCTGGTGTTTTACCTGGAGCTGAATTCTTTCTAGTTACCCTGATTCGAAGTTCCTGTGTCATTCCATGGTCCCCATGTACACCCAGGCCTCTGGAATAGGACTGGGGGAGGCAGCACTTTTTGTACTGTTGGGGGAAAGACAAATTCTTTCCCTGATAGCCAGGGTGACGGTATATTTATTCACTTGGAATATTTTTCTGCTGGAAAACATAGTTTTGTTGAATCTGACTTTTCTCATTCGAAACTCCAGTTGTGATGAATTTTGCAGCAAGAAGTATCACAATACTACCATTTAAACTCCAGTATGAATTTTGAAATGAAATAACATGTGGGAGTGTTTTTTTTTTCTTAATCACTATTTTATCTTTAAAATAAAATGACCTACTGTGAGGGCAATTTCAATTTTGGCTTTACACTTGAAGACAAAACTTCTTGGAATGGCTTGTTCCACAAAATCACTGGATATTTTGTTTGTTCATTTAAGTGTGGGTGAAGATAAATTTCAAAGCATCAGAATTTTCTCCAGGAATAAAACTGAGTTTCTGCTAATAGTTCTCCTAAGCATCTTCTCAGAGACATTGTGCTCCCTGCTGTGGTTGCCTGGGCTGTTATTGCCAGGTGGAGCAAAAGCTGCTCTCTGACTTGGGTTACAGGGTATTATGAGAATGCACGAGAGTTGCTTGTCTCTTACTGCTCTTGTTTTTATTTCTTACTTCTCTCTAGATTCAATTTCCAAGATGAAACACCAACCACAAATTTCGATACCTTCCCTGCCGCCATCCTCACAGTATTCCAGGTAAAGCCATACCTTGCCCTGGGTGAACATTAGGAAATAAATTCCTGGGCACTTCCTCCTGCTTATGGGGGCACAAAGAGCTCCCCCAAAATCCATGGAATTTAGGAAAGGGGAAGTCCTTCCTTGTCATGTATTTTGCCACACTGATGAATCAATGCATCTTTAAAAATCAATGCTATGGAATTAAGGAAAACTAAAACCAAAGATTTTTTTTTTTTTTTCCTAGGAAAAAAAATATTGATAGAATAGACCTTCCTGTGCTGAGCTTAAAGTCTGCGTGTGCCCAGGCTCTTTCTTCTGAGGGCCCTGCCCTGGGCTGCACGCTGCAATGGCAGCACTTGCATGTGCCTGGCTGCATAAATCGCCCTGTCTCAAATCCTAGACGGCCAGTGAGCGGTTGACCTGTTTCACTTTCTCCTGTGGTTGCCATCATTTAATGAGGAGAGAGGCCCGAGCTAGCTCCAGGCAGTAAGGAAATATTGTAGCATTTTGCAGGGTAATAGCTCAAGATAAGAGAATGCTGGATAAGAATTACAATCGATGGGGGAGCACAGAAAGAGGCATCAGCCTTGGGCAACTTCGTGTGATGGCAAGAAGAAGTCATCGTTCTGGCAGATGCAATGCTCGGATTTAAGAGGCTAATTTTGCAGCTGTTCTCTGCATGTCTTTTTTAAAAACAGTTATTTCAGGTGTTTCAGTAGGAGAGCTGGGGATGCTGCACCCTGCTCCATGCACAGGTAACAGTCACAGGTCCGTGGAAGACTGCCCAGCGTTTATACCGTTGTCCTACGTAAAGTGTCGATATGGGCTCGAGCTCAGACTTGACCCCAGATCCGAACTTTCGTAGATCTCAGCAAAGATTGGCCTATGTATTTCAGCGTCATGTCCCAAAAAGGGGGGAAAAAAAGGGGGGAGGGTGTTCGGTGTAAATCAGAATAAGAGTCTAAAAGAAAATGTGTCCTGTGACCTCTGCATAAGCAGCTTCATATGGGTATCGCTGCTCTCCAGATGTGAAGCAGGTTCAGTAATACTTACCTCGCAGGATATTGCAAATCATGGTAGATTAATATTTGCATAGTATTTTAGTACTCATCAAAGAAAGGCCTTAAAGAAACGTAAAGGTATTGCCACAGAGCCGGAACTGAACCCGAGTCAGGCTCCAGATGTAAGCATCTGGAAAATTTGATGTTATTTTGCTTTTGGGACTATAACTGTCTCTTGAGAATACTTAGCTGAAATATTTCCTTTCTGTTCCCGAGGTAAATACTCCTGTAACGTAGTGGCTGTGGGATGAAGGAAAACACTGTTGGTTTTACGACATTTGTCTAGAACGTCAGAGCTATGAATTGAAATCAGCAAAACCCATCAGCACTGAATTAACTCAGTGCAGCCCTGCAGAGGCATTTTTTGATAAGCTCTGCTCTCAGTCCGTCCCCCCTCCTCCCTCGAATTGCAAACACCATGTCAACATTTCCCCAATATGGGCTTTGAATTCCCTTCTAACCTCGTCTTGCATAAACTCAGGCGAGGCAGCGCTTGTTTGGTTGCTGCTCTAATGAGCAGAGTAGCATCATCCAGTGAATGTGTTCGATGTGTTGAACAAGTCTAGCCAGATGCACCCTGTCCATCCCTAACCCCTTTGGAGATTCTTTGTTTAAGAAGCAGTTTTAAAGTCTTCTGCAGCCTGCCTTAGCCCATTTCATTTCAGCAGACCTGGCTGGGTCACGGTCCTGTGTCACACAACTCCCAGGACGTATTTCGTCTGCCTGGCAGCTGGCTGAACTCAGCGTTGGGTGCAACTGAGCCCCAATCTCCCTAAATTCCCTTGGAAGAGTATCACATGTTTTTCTCCAGCCTCTGGCTTCCAAGAAAGTCTTTATGAGCTGAATGCCAAGCTGTGTATATACAAAATACAAACACAAACTATATGTGTATACAGAGAGATGTATGTTCATATATATCTATATACACATGAAAAATAACTGATTGCATCTCCCTATTCCGGCAATCATTGAGCTGGGAGTGTGTACAACATCCCTAAGCAGAGAGACTCTATAAAGCAGAGACCTGTGTTAACTATACATGCTCTGCTCCCTGAGAGCTGCTACCTAAATAATTACATGCTGCCGGCTGCTAAGGAACAGAGCACCGGTGATGGCTGGAGGAGATGAGAAGTCACGGTGGCAGGATGGGGCCGAACCTCAGCTCTGCTGACGGGTGCCCTGCTGAGGCTGGTGAAGCAGAGCTGGCTTCGGTTTGATGTCCGAGTGCCCTGGCTGCCCTCGCGGACCTGCCTGCGAGGTATGACGCTGAGCTGACGTGATTTTGCATTTACTCAGGTCCTTCTTCAGGGAAGCATCTCCCTTTCAGGGCTGCCCTTTGAAACGGTGTGGTACTGTTCTTCTGCAACTGAGTGTCTCCCACCGTTAATGTCCACTAAGATTTCAGAACAGCTCTGGACAGCTGTTTTCATTCTGTCACCTGATGGCTCCTCAACCAAGCCTGAGTATTAAATGCTGAGAATCACTGGACGAAATGTTTATTTGGGGCAGCCAAAAGCAGTTTTGGGCCCAGGGAAAACCAAAATGTTTGGGCTTCACCTTACTCCCAAGTCCTCATTGCTTGCACACCTCCCTCAGCATCCATAAACAGAGACTTTCTAGAGCAGAAAGACGTTTATTTACTGCATGTGCTCTGCTCCTTGAGGGTTGCTACCTAACCGCTTAAGTAAATCCTCCAGCTGATGGGTGACGGCGCGAACAGTGGGAAGGACACCAGGTCAAAGTGTCTGTCCCCTTGCCAGGGCCTTGGAGAGCATCCTCAGCTCTGCCCAGGCAGGCTGGTTAGTGCAGACTATTTACCTCTCTGTAAAAGTTCCCTGAAACCTTTTTTTAATTTCCTTTAAGTTTTAAATACCTTTAAGTTTTTGTTCCACTTCCAAAATAATCCAGTTGGATTTTCGAACCCAGACCCCAACCTGCTGGACTTGTTTATATGCAGCCTGTAATTTGTGATACCTGCGACTCCTGCTCTTTTGCAGGGCTTAGAAGTGTTCCCACTGGTTTCCCTTTCCATGAATGTTTGTGTGACTAGAAATCACTTTATGGTTATTCCCAGAAAGCAGGAACAGTTGTGAATTCATGGAAATGATGTGAATGCAAGTTTGCAAACAGTGTTTTGCATAATTGAGTGCTGGAGTTGAAAGCCTAATGTCCTGGTTCATATTCTCTGGTGTAAACCCGGAGTAACTCCGATGGTGTGGGTTAGGCTTGGGCTCTGAATTCTGGTCTCTGAATTATTAGAGACCAGATTCTGTGTTTAGGAAACAAGTTTGTGTATGCAGTGTATGTCCTTGTGTCTATGCTTGCTCTTAGCCTGCTGCTGTCATCAGCACCAACCCTGCAGCAAGAAATTTTCTCTCTATCAGCAGCTGACAACTAGTCTGGAATTTGCAATTGTTTCGAGCATACTGTGTGCACATGGGACTTGATTACTACACCACGCATCATGCTTTGGGCTTTTTTTTGGTTTTTTCTTCTACTAAACACAAAGACAATTTCCTATTTAGGAGTTTGAGCTTCACATCCCAGTGGGCATGTTTTAATATACTAGAAGTAACTGTTCAACTCTGCCACGGCAGGCAGATGAAGTGCTGATCTGCCCAACATGTTGCTGGTTTACAGTCATGGGTGATGAACAGGAATGGCAGGCAATTCGGACTGGGGCAAAATTAGCATCTAGCGTGACAGAGCTTATTTGAGTCTTAAGTTTTTTCACTTATTATGATTATTTTTTCTACTATTCATGTTTGCTGATTAGCCTCAGGTCAGCATCCAGAGCCTGCAGCCAGGACAGCTCTGCAGAGCCAGGCTGCGGTTGTGCTCACCTCTGTACGAGGATGCAGGAGGAACAGAGTTCCCTTCAAGATACCCTCGTCTGTCCTCACTCATACGCATCTGATTATTGCCTCTGCTTAGGGTTTTTTTGGTTGGTTTTTTTTTTTTTTTTGGTGGTTTGTGGTCATCTGGGTGGCTGAGGGTCCTTGTGGTCTTGGCAAGCAGGAAACCTGGAGAAGCAGCCGTTGTGGTGCAGCACCCAGGCAAACCTTGCAGTGGTTGTGCTGCTCAGTGCCGGGCATTTGGAGCAATGGTCAGCAGAGCTGTCTGCAGCCCTGAGGGACAGAGGAATAGTGTAAGGGAGCTGCAAGAATTTCTCCTTCTGATATGCAGTTACTCAGCGTGTACGGTGTGTGTGGGTTGGGAGCAAACCCTTTCTGGATGAAATGGATGAAAGGAGTTGATGCTGGCAGAGATCCCACTCAGGACGCTGGGCTTAGAGGTCAGAGTTTTCTTAGGTCTGTGGGAAATGCCGTGCATGGAGCTGTTGAAACCTGGTATCTCTGCATGACTTAAAAATGGTGATGGGGGAAGAAATTTTGCTAGGGGTGAAGTGTTGGAATGTGGCTTTTACTGCCTCTGCCCGCCCGAGAGCCTGCGGTGAGAGGTAGGCAGCAGGCACGTAACCAAGGGGGGACAGGAATGGGGCAGTGGTCCTCCCTCACCAGCCATCCTCACTCCTCCTCAGCTTATGCCAGAGGAGAAAGCTGCATCCAACCCGAGGTGAGACTGTCCAGGGCTGGGGTTTGATGTCCAACACTGCAGTCTGCCACACTCGTGCTCCTCCATGTTCCTCCAGAGATGGGGGGGTTGCATGGAGCTGCCTGGCTCCCCCAGGCCTTACCTACTTTGTCCTTCCTTTGAGTCACCCTTTCTTCTTCTCTCTCAAATTTCACCATGCAGATCCTGACGGGGGAAGACTGGAACGCGGTGATGTACCACGGGATCGAGTCACAGGGCGGTGTCCGCTCGGGGATGTTCTCCTCCATTTACTTCATCGTCCTGACGTTGTTTGGTAACTGTATCCTTCCACATCGCCTTGTGTTAGTGGCACAGTGTGCCATGCACCCTTCCTGGGGATGCTAGAAAAATCTAGTTTTATTTAAATTCTCACACCCTCACTTACTCTTTTTAAAACTAAATCATTGCTATAGCTTTGCTCCTTACAGCACTGGAGTTAAGAGGCGCAGGTAAGTTGTCCGTGTTGATGTCACTTTTCTGATGGCAACGTGAGCATAGTCTTCATTTTCATTTTCATGTTTTACATTAAGGAACGTCCTGTTATGAGTTATGAAAGATATGAAATGGGAAAAATTATTGAAGTCAGAGCAGGACCTCTGTACCTCGAGTATCTTTACAGATAGTTTGCTCTAGGTCAGGGGAAGGAAGAGTTGAAATTGGTTTGGTGCGTAGATCAGGCTCCAGTCTCTTGGTGCCCTTCTCTACACGGCAGCATAACCAGCTGTGCTATTCCAAAAGCTTGAAAGTGTCTTATCTCCACATAATGCTTAAAACTTAGGTCCAGACCGTGGGTTTTGGGTTCTGGGAATATTAGGTCGTGTTCCAACACCTGACACATGAAGTCTCTGAAGATGTTTTCTTCTGCTTAGTCATGAAAATCTCTTGAGGGCAACAGGGAACTGGGAGCTTGTGCCCCCCCCCGTAATGTCCCAGGGTGTCTGCTGGGGAACCAGCATCACTCTGACGTGTGTTATGTCCCAGAGAGGCCTAGGGAGGCAAGAACGTAGCAGTCACACGGAGACAGGATTTGGAAAGAGAGGCTGGTGTTTTATACAGAAATGAGCAAAGAGATTCTCCAGTCTAAGGGCTGGGTGTGATGAGAGCATGGGAGTTGTGACGGCTCTGTCCCTGCTTCATGACGGAGGCTGCTGATGTTGTGTAGCATTGCTCACGTTAACCAGGTATAAAATTGTTGGTGCGAGATATTTGCTGGCTGCAGTGACAAGCTGTGTGGAGTCAAACAGAGCATCTTTAAAAATGGAAACTTGAAAACTATTGCATATATGAAGCAGCCCAACTGGTTTATTTGTTCTGTCAAATAGAGATAATAATGCTGAGCATTGCTGCTCTGCTTGCGAGTGCCCCAGAGGGTTTCCCAGCAGTGCAGACCTTCTTGCTAGATAGAGTCCCAGTGTTCCTCTTTTCCTAGGAGTCCTGTTTGGGCTGGCAGTATAGGAGAAAGGGAAGGGTACATGGGGTGCAATGCTTGTGCTAAAGGCATAGCGTTGTTATAGACATAAACCCCTTCAGCTGGTGGTCAGGATGACAAGAGAGGAGACATCAGCACCCACAGACTGCATGGCAGGGCTCTGGGCCTTTACTTTGCCTGAAATTTCTCCGTTAGCAGAAGGAACCAAGGCAGGGAACAGTGGAGCAGACAGTGTGCGAGCTGTGCTTGTCACACGGCGTGTCTCTGCAGGATTTATCCCGTTAACCTGCTCTGTCAGAGCCAGAGCAGCCATGGTGCCCGGGCTGGCTCAGCAGCTGTGCTCAGACATCTGCCCCTTCCAGAAACACAAGGCTGTGGAAAACTGGGTCAATGGAGAGCTGGGAGGGAGATTTCTAAATCCTCAGGGCTTGGCATTTGAAAATGAGATTAAGCTATAATCAGGCTTGACAGCAGAGCTGAGAGAGAGACTTTTAACCTTAGAGCAGCTAAGATCCAGCATTTCTGAGGAACAGGATATAAATTCCCTTCTTGCACCTTTACTTCAGAGAGGGCTTCTCCCTTGTCCTTTAGTTTTCTAAGAGCAGGGGATGCTCAAGAGGAGGGAATAAGGACCCGGTTCACCTATTGCCGCTGCCATGAGTTTGGTATTTGCTTCTGCTTGCCCTGGCAGAGTGGTGGGTCAAAGCCTTACCCACATTCTCCCCAAATATCATTGTGGCAGACAGCAGCTGTCTTGCTTCCCCTTCTGCTGTCCTGCTGCTGAGGGGATCCAGGAGGTGCCTTTTCTGGCTGCTTCCCTGGGACCATCTCCAGTGCCTCTCTCATCCCCTTTGCCCAGAGTCACGGGCTGGTGGCACAGGTTTAGTGCAGCCAGAGAGCTCAGAGCACCGTCGGTGCGTTTAGCAAGGAGGAGGTGTCAGGTGTGATTCTTTAATTCTCCACGAGTTCTGCCGATGGGGCTGAGTTTGCTGCAGGTGAGTTGCTGTGAGCACAAAGTAAAGCGAGAGGGGAGAGCTGGCTGACAAAGAACAACAATGCTCAGAAACCCTTTTATAGTGTCCTAGAAGAATTCTTCCACAGCTTCTAGAGATCAGAGTTACAAACCTGAAACAAATCTATTAATTCCTATAGAGATTTCTATCACATTGGAGAATTAGAGACCTGGCCCAGATTGTCACTGTAGAAACTTAGTCTGAGAACATCAGCTGCATTCGCAGAGAGCTTGTAAGAGCCTTTCTGCATCGCACGTAGACTTGTTTGCCTTTAAGCACCATGGGCAGGAGGGGAGAACAGAGGCTGGAGTGTGTGGTGAAGGATGAGGGGTTAAATCTTTTCCTTGTCTGTTCACTGTGGGAATTGCAGCAGTAAGCCCACTCATGCTTGTGCTGATATTTCAAACCATATTTCAGTGAAGTCAGTGCTACCCCTGCTTTTCAGTACCTCCAGTTTTTTTGACGCCGAGAGCAAGCAGCAGGCAGTCATTTATCTCGGAGGGAAAGCTGAACTTGTATGACTTACCAGGGACTTAAGTGATCATTAACTGTCAAAACATAACCCGGAACGTCAGAAAATAAACTTTAGTTTGCCAGAAAAGAACAGTCCTGCATTTTTGTGGGAAGTAAAATAGTCATTAATGTCAATGATGCTGCAGTGCCCCAGCAATGTTAAGGGCAGGCGAGGGTGCGGGGTGAGGTACGTGTCTGAGCCGCAGGTTCACCTTCCCAAGGAGAGCCCACAGCCCAGCGAGCACCAAAAGAACACCCAATAAAGAGCAGTGAAGTTGTTGATTAGCTTAATTATAATTAATGTGAACTGTCTTTTCTGCTCTAACTTAGGACTTTGCAAAGATCTCCCCCCTCTGCCTCGCAGAACTCCTTCCATAAAGCTTTAAAAATGTATTTTTTTCTATGCAATGAATTTTTTTTTTTTCATTTGCCACCAGCTCTCCCCACCTGGATGTTCACTGCAGCTGAATTTCTATAGTGGAACTATTTGGTATTATTTTCTTACACATCACTACCATTGAAATCAGTCCAAGCCCTTCTGATCAGCAAATGACACTTCGATTCCTCTGCTGGAAGGGGTTTTATTTTCAGTTTTTGAACATTGACATTTGGTGAGTCTATTTTTAAGAGTTTAGGCAAAACGGATCAAATCTTGTTAGAGAATCGGCGTCGGTGATTTTGGATCAGCTTGCAAAACCTGCACTTTTTAGACATGAGGGACTCCTTTCTTCTCCCAGAACTGCTCGGGGCATTGCCACTGTTCTTTTTCATGAAGCAGAAAGGTGGGTGGGTGCTGGCTTCCCCTGCTTCTCACTGCAGCTCAGTTGTTTCTTTGAATCCATTTACTTTTTCAAGGGACTATTGCAAGGAAAAGATCCAGAAACTTTGTGTAAATCAGAAGTCTCTCAGGTTACGTTCCCAGTTCCACAGAGTCCATGTGAGCCAGATCTCCCCATCTGAAATGGTTTTGTGAAAGTAGTATGATTAGAGTAACAGGAGGATTTGGCCCATTTTCTAGGAAATTACACCATGCCTGTGTTCATTGTTATCCAGTTAATAGATAAATTGATGCATCTGTTGAGGGGAAAAAAAAAGAAACCCATGAAAAACTGGAGAGGAGCTTGAAATGAAAAGCAGCAACTGCCTGGAGTGTCCTGCGCTTGCCCCTTGCCCTTGCCCACCGTGCAGGAGAGCCGTTCTTGGCCGCAGCCGCTGGCTCGGCTGCTGGCAAGGTCCGTGGGTCTGCCCAGGTTACCCAGCCTGGGCCAGAGGCTGGAGTTTGGGTGATATTTGGGAATCCCCAAACTCTGCAGGAAGGACTGAGGGACCTTTTTTGGGGCAGAAACACCCAAGTCTGCCAGCTTGTGTCTGCTTGGAGATGGATCAAAACAGCCTGATCTGTTAAAAAAAAAAAAAATTCATTATATTTCCAGTAGTTGATTATGTTACATGAGACATTTTCAGCATGTGTGTGTAGGAGGCAAGGGTAGGAAGACAGTTTTATTACCGAGACATTTATTCCCAGAGCAGAAAGCTTGGAAGTGTTTCCCATGTGTTGGAAGCACCCCAGAGGAAGGAACCCAAACATTCGGCACCAGCCGGCACCCCGGTGCCGCTGTGGACAGCGGTGCCTCAGCCTCCCTGCCTGCACCCCCAGCAGCAAATGACAGCCCTGTCTTGCCAACCCTTGGTTAAAAGGAAACGAGGGAATTGGGATCTTTGCAAATGAGAAGTTGATTAAGCTCTGATTTCAGCATGGGAGGGAGGCAATAATTTCAGCATTATTTTCCCCCTTTTTTTTTTTTTGTCTGCTGGGCTCACTGGGATTGAGGAACTCCCACCCTGTGCTCCTCACTGTTCGGCTGCTACAGAGGAAGGAACAATTGAGAACAATTGATGGGCATCACATTTCAAACCTCTCTCCGTCCCAGAGGAATCACCTTCACATGACAAAAACCTCCATCCCGTGTTATATGACATGGAGAAAACCTGATGGATGACCTGGCCTTTGCCTGGAGAAACCCCAGGGCTCTGCATCCCATCCCCTGCAGGTTTGGCAATCGGGATGCAGATGCATCCGAAGAGATTAAATACAACTCCTGCTTTCCACCATCACAAGCAGAGGCTCCAGTTTTGATAGGCATTTAGGCTCTGGAGACACTCATCTCAATGGGAATTAGAGATGTGAGCATCTGGTTCTGAAGTCTTGGCTGAATTATGTTTGATAAAAGCTCTAGAGAGGGAAAGCAAAGAGGCTTTGAGCTGGTTGTTTGGGCCAACTTTGGTCTCTGGCTGCCCTGGGAAGTCTCCTGATGCCATGCCAATGTGGGGCAACATCTCCGCAGCCAGCAGCTCCTGCAACCGGTGTGCTGCCCGGAGGGTGCTGGGGCACGAGGATTTCTGGGCACCCTCCTGTTTGGCAGAGATGACCGCAGCCGATGAATGCGCCGCTCCTGGCTCCTCTGTTTATAGAGGAACCTCAGATGCCTCTTTCAGGCATCCTTCTGAGAAATGGAAAGTAATCAGAGGGGCACCGAGGCCAAGATTTCCCCAAAGTCTCATTGCCGGTTTGCCAGCACCCTGGGGGCTCGTCCCCTTGCTGGAGCAATTGCCTGGCTCCTCCCAGCACACCGGCCTCGTACCTCAGTCCTGCCTTTGCTGCGGCGTTGCTTTGGGCATTGCTTCCAACTCAAAGCCCAAAACAAGGGTACACGTTAACCCAACAGAAAATAACTGGATTAGTTGCCTAAAACTGCTGCAGTCATTTCATTCAGCTTACGGGGACCTGCGTCTGGTCCCAGACTGGTACTTGGCTCTGGTGAGGACAGTGCAACACAAACACAGCAGCAGCACATTGCTGTCAAAGCATTTGTGAATCTCCAGAGAGTAAATACTTGTGAGATCGACTTCATTCTCATGTACATTAATATTTAGAGGAGCAATCATAGCTTTATACAGCTATGGAGTGAGTGACTGTCCTGTCACCAGGTAAAGTACAAGTGCAAAATGCATTTTCTTCTTGGAGAGTGGTTTGGACTTGGTTTTGCTTTGCTTGCTTTCTTTTCATATGCAAAGGTATCTGATTTACAATTGTTTTGGGGCTGTTTTGCAGATGCATAGCTAGAACAATAATAAAACGTATGAAAGGACAGCGTAATAGCTGAAATCATTAAGTGGAAAAATGAAAAAAAAATATGAATGAATAATTATAGGGAAATGTTATGTCCTGGTGATATTTTGCAGAGAGACCCAGGCTAGCGTGGGCACTGGCAGTTGTTTAGCTGGGCTACATGCAATTTGACCGGGACTAACGGACCATTTCCCAGCAGAGCTCATTAGCTCGGGCTGGGTGTCCTGCTAACAGGCTCTTCTATTGCTGTGCTCTGCATGATGCTGCAGCATTCAGGATAGAGGATGTCTGTGGTGGTCTAATTGTCATATCGAGTTCAGTGTGATAAGGCATGATAGTTTCCTCCTACCAGTATGTAATGCAGCAGTGACCTAAGCTTAACTTTTTCATGGTACCCAATGCTTTCTTATAGCTTTAGGTATATATTATGCAAATGTTGGCTTTAAAATGACCAGTTTCCAGGAGCTCTACCAGTTGTCCTTTTAAACAAGAGGGAAAAGTGAAGATGAAATCCTCTGTGTGTGTGTGTGTATGGGCAGGAGTGTAGGTGTGGATTTTCTAGAATAGAAAAACAAGGACTGTTGTGTCTCTAGAACCACCATGTGGTGCCATATCAGTTGCACCTATAGCATTTTAAAGCCCGTCTGCTCAGCACGTGTGTGTATCCCCACCAGGGATACGTGCTGGGAAAGAGACAAATGGGTGTCCAGCACCTGTGTGCTGCAGAGCGGGCTCCCAGCAGAAGTGGGTGAGTTAGAAATGAAGGCAAAGCAGCGGTGCAAGGGGTCAATCCATCACATACCGACGACTGTAAGTGGGGAAAGAAGGGCAGTGGCAGCAGAGAGGGAACAGTTTACTGTATCTGCTGCGTGAAGATATTTTTCCTTAGCTGATCCCCAAAGATACGCTCCTGAATGTCTTCTTGGCTATCGCTGTTGACAATCTGGCAAATGCCCAAGAGCTGACCAAGGTATGTGTGAGATTTCTGTTTCTTCAAACTTAGACCACAGCTACTGGACATAAAGCACACGTTACCGACCCTTCCAGCCACCCTGAGATTTCCTCTAGAGCCTGTTCATGCAGTACCTCGGTTTACCAGTTTGCATTGCAGAAAGGAGGTTTATT
The DNA here is from genome assembly GCF_000690535.1 of Cariama cristata. Classification (NCBI taxonomy): domain Eukaryota; kingdom Metazoa; phylum Chordata; class Aves; order Cariamiformes; family Cariamidae; genus Cariama; species Cariama cristata. Next base: position 86,827 of record NW_009605430.1, on the reverse strand, counting down.
CTTGTTCAGGTTTGTTTTGTTTCAGGCTTGTTTCAGTGAACTATTTAATGTACTTTAGTTTCATTTTATCACAGAGTGGGCAGTAGGCATTGCTCATCTTGCTGCTGCATGAAAGCATACAGGCATTTGTAGCATTTCATAGCATCATAGAATAGTTGAGATTGGAAAGGACCTTAAAAATTATCAGGTTCTTACCCCCCTGCCATGGGCAGGGACACCTTCCACCAGACCAGGTTGCTCACAGCCCCATCCAACCTGGCCTTGAACACTCCCAGGGATGGGGCAGCCACAGCTTCTCTGGGCAACCTCTGCCACTGCCTCGCCCCCCTCACTGGGAAGAATTTCATCCTGATATCTCATCTAAATCTTCCCTCTTCCAGTTTAAAGCCATTGCCCCTTGTCCTGTCACTCCAAGCCGTTGTAAAATGTTCCTCCCCAGCTTTCTTGTTGGCACCTTTAGGTACTGGAAGGTTACTCAGAGCCTTCTCTTCTCCAGGCTGAACAACGCCAACTCTCTCAGCCTGTCTTCATTTGTTGTTTTCAAGAGCAGAGGCAAACCAATTAATGAGTTTGGGCTGACCTGAAGCTTAGACATGGGGAAATGCAGGTGGTGTATTGCTGCTTTTGCTGTCTCTACACTACTGTGTCTTATCTTGCCGAGTTTTGGGATGAATCAAAGAATTAACATTCTTCAATCAACTCCCTGGAAAACAACTTGCAGAGGCTATTCTGAATACTCAACAAAGATGTTATAATCTTTCTTTCTGCCTCTCACCACATCCAAGAGAAAGCTGAGGCCCTAACCCAAGCACAGGCGGAAAGCCAGGTCCTGGCAAGAGATGGAAACGACACCGATGTGACTTTACTGTATGTACAGATCTATATCGGAGCATTCTCTACGGAGAAAAACTTACAGCCTCAGTATTGCGCAGGAAGGATTGCAAGTGCTGGAGTTTGTATAATTACATACTTTTGATTTCTCATTGTAGCATACCCAGTTGTATTTATGAGGGAGGCAGCATTAGATTTTGTTTGCACATTTCTAGCTTGTTCTCACCGAGTGGATAAAGACCTGCACACCCCTTTGCTGTGCTGCTGCCATCGCTGCAAGTCACAGTGACCTGCTAGCAGCAAAAGAAGCGCTGTATCCACCTTAGCAGTTGTATTTTACAATAGCTTGTATCCTCCTGATAGGGTAAGAGGATCACCAACCTCGTGCTTATGCACCAGCGAGCAAGGATGTTTCGTCTTTTTAGAGTCGTAGAAAAGTGCAGTAGTTTGCGGATACACGATGCATCTCCACAGTTCGAGGAGACAGACATTTCTAAGAGTTTCCTACCCCACTCCAGCTGCTGAAGACCAAAGCAGCCAATTGTTCCCAGTTAAAAATCCATGTTTCTGTTGCAGCTGAGCTTGTCTTTACCAGTCTCCTTTTGTGCTGTGGAGCTGCATGACTGGCTTCAGCTTCCAGCTTCGACTGGAGCCTTGTTTCCCGACAGCTGATACCCAGCGCAGACCGTACAAGAAGGCTGGTGGCTCCCAGGTGTATAATAAATGTTCCTATGTCTCTGAGACCATGTTCTGTGTCCCTCCTCCCTTATAATGCAACTCAGGGGTGTGTATAATGGCTCTCAGTGTGGGGTTTTGGGTTTTTTGGTGTTTTGTTTTGTTTTGTTTTTTTCTGGGAAGCTTTTGCCTTACAGCACCTCAGCTGTTTTGGTTCTTTCTAAAGCTCACAGAAATCTCCAGCCCGAGGCATGCATCTTCCCAGCCTGTTCAGGAGATTTACGGGCATCCCTTGCATGTGCTAAGAGAGAGGATCAGGCCCAGCACAATTCTTGGATAACGAAGCTCATCCTTCTTCTTTCTTAATCCTTTTAGTGCTTTCTTGTGAATATTTCAGCAGCTGACTGGGATGGTTAGAAACTTGACTTTGTTGATGTTTATAAAGTATAATTAAATATTGATGGATTCAACAGCATTGCCAAATCATAAAGCTTCTTGAGAAACTCTTTTTTGCTTGAATTTTATTTATGATCCCCAAAAGTCACTAGGGTTTTCAAAAGAAGAGGAAGAAGATAAAAGTAATTCAATTATATAGCATACCTGGAGAATGAGGGATTTATTGCTAAGTAAATATGATCATGCAAACCCAAAAATGACCTGGAGGTATAATTAAGTTACTCAGGAGTCAGCTGATCTCAGGAGACTTTCTTGACATTTATGCTGTAAAACTAATGGAGATCAGTGCTGCGTATAATGTGGGAAAACCATAAGCAGGTTGCAACTCCCTCTGTTTTGGAAAGACAGAAAGCTTTCCAGCTAACCTTCAGGACTGAAGCATTTCAACCAACATTTCCACTTCTGGATGCTGATTTGGACTTCTTTTAACGTGGCATTTAAACATTTCTTGGTAGCCTTATCTGGGCCTTGTGACTTGTAACAGAAATTATCAGAATTGAAACTATATTTAACTTAAGCTTGATCATCCGATGTCTGTTACAAAACTCACCAGTACTTTGGAATGACTCATTTTGGGGTGGAAAAAAAAGAATCACCACCTTTTCTTTGAATATATAAAAGAATCTGTTCTCCAGCCTCTGCCTCTCCCTCCCCACCAGGTCTCTCTCCTCCTCTCCCTTATCGTTGACTTAAACTCTGCCAACTTAATTTCTAGTGATTTCTTAGAACTGTCCTGAATCTCTTTGCTTGCCTACCCTCTAGGTTTTTTCCACATATTGGCAAGTTTTTCTTCCTGTTCATTGATTCAGAGTGGAATCTAAAATTGCCCGCCAAATTTGCTTTTAAAAATCTTTTCTCCCCTGATCATCCCACAATGGCTCCGGTGACACACAGCAGTTTGTTCTTCATCCTCGTTATATGGGCATGTAAAGCCACCACAAGTGACCCTTTATTTTCCTAAATATCCTAAAGCACAGAGTATATTCTCTGATCTCTGTGCACTACCAGCAATCCCTGAGAAAGCAGTATGAAAACATGCAATGTGGGGTAGGAGGGATGTGTAAATTTTACATAAAAATACATTAAAAAGTGGAGAAATCCCCAGAAATAATGGACTGAAGTAAGTGGCAAAACCAGGTGTGTAACAGTCACGAAGACCCCTTCTCCCCCTTCCCAATGGAGAGGGCTTTAATTGGGTAAACTTAATTAAGAACAGTCAGCGTTAACTATGCATATCATTAAGGGTAGCACCAAAGAAGTGTTCTACCATGTGATAAACCGTGTGGTTTAAATGAAGATTCGGAGGTCTGGAAAGCAGAAAGGAAAGGTAAAAGAGAGACATCTTTATAGGCAGGGCCTTTATATGCACTTGCCCCTATATAATGACGGTGACAGTCTGGGCTGTTGGTGGGATGGATGGATGTTGCCATCACGGCTCAGAGCTGCCGTCAGTCATGCACCGTCAAACCCCTGCGTACTCCAAGCAGAACAAGATGAGTCTGTGCCCCAGTGAGACCTGGCAGTGTAAGTATCAAGCAAAAAAATTAATTACTTTTTGTAGTAATCTGCAATCTCTGGGTGGAAAGAGCTGCAGAAATATTATTAAGCAGTCATCTGTTAACTAGCATGCTTGTTCTGAGTTAGGGACGGCTGAGTTTATAATGACAAGGGATATTTTCTGCTGTTACTTTGAGATATTAAATTCAGCACAATTACTGATGCACCGAGGAGAATGTAGTTGAAACTAGAAATTTTAAAAATTTGGAAAAACTGTGTCTGGTGCTTTAGATGCACAGAAAGAAAAATAAAGAGCCTTTGAATGTATGTGATTGTAATGCTGCTAGAGAGTCCTCAAGAGAAGAAACAACTTGAAGATACCTGCAGAATGAAAGGGAAACCTTAAAAGCCTTCTTATTTGGGGGTCTTATTCCTCAAAAGATTCATCTTTTGCTGATACCCTTGATTTACAACAAGCTTCCAAACCATTGATAAATTTACTGGAGGTTGGCAGTTGAGAAATACTGACTTTGTATAATTGTTCTGCATTTTTCATGGCCTGTGTCAGGTTCTTCATTCGCTACCATAAGAATTTGGTTGTTATAGACTTGCTAATATTTGGAAAGGCAAAAAAATATTTGAAACTTTAATGGTAGCAGAATTTTTGGATTCATTTTCCATCATTTCTTTTCCTTCTAAAGGAGAAAAGGAAAACATTTTCAAAATTAGTTCAGCCTAAGTAAATAACACCAAAGTCAGAGTAAGGAATTGTTTATGTATATGTTATTCAGGATTGATAGATCTAGCGGACTTTCTATGTCAAAGCTAGATGTCTTACTGTCCACTCTCATTATTTTAAGCAAAACTTTTCCACAGCATTACCTTTGAAGAGCGACGGTAGACCCGTGGCATTTCATAGAGCTTGACGGAAGAGCCTATGACTGCTCTCATCTTTACGTGTGGTTATTCCCTGAATATGTGCGATGGTGACATTGCCATCAGGGGGTCTGTGTTTATCCTGCCATGATTTTACTATCTAAATTGACTGGCTAGAAAGTTCCAAGGAAGTTTAACCTAGATGATCATTGAAAAGGAACCAGGCTATTTCTTTGCCTTTTGCCCTCATCTCATTGCTTAAGATCCTGTAGTTTGAATTTGAGCGGTATCTTTCTTGTCATTACACCAGGTAAGAGGAAATAAATCACAGTTATACTCTGCGAGAGCTTGCAATGCCAATAGAGGTTAAAAATCCACATGATCTGGGGGGTATGCAGAAAGCGTGAACGTAACCGTCTTTCTCATCTGTACTTGAGTCTACAGACTATGCTTTAATACAGCTCCTCCTTTCTGTTTGCACTCTTTATGTCCACAGTGATACCACTGAAGTTAATGGAAATATCTGGGGTAAAACTGGTGTGAGCAGGACTAGCCAAATCCAGTGTGGTTTATTAGATCTACTGTTTCAGAGAAGTCACATTGGCAAGGTGTCATGAAGGATTTAGGAGTCTGTCTCATACATTTCAGTGGGATGTAGGCTTTAGAGTGTTTTTACACATACAGGTCGGAGATAAATGGGGCTCACTTCACCCCAGAAACGTCACACTTGTGGTCAGGTCTCTCCCTGTCCTGCCATAGTCTCCTACCCAAATGCTAAGAGAAGACCCAGGAGAGGTAAGAAAGCTTTGCGAGGGAGAAGTAATCTTGGTAAAAATGTACTGAGCACTTGACCAAACCTTGCATTTCTCATCTTTAGCTGCTGTTGTTGGCACCAAGACCCAGAGGTCCTTGCAAGAAGTTGTGAAATTCTGCCTTGTTTTAATGAGTTTCCACTGTTGTCACAGCATGGTGGTGAGAGTCACATATGACTCGTGCCTTGGAGAGCTTTGGTTATCGTCATTGTATGACACATGCTCTGATTTCTCTTGATTTTCTGCTCCAGGATGAGGAGGAAATGGAGGAAGCCACCAATCAAAAGCTTGCCCTGCAAAAGGCCAAGGAAGTGGCAGAAGTCAGCCCCATGTCCGCAGCTAACATTTCCATAGCCGCGTAAGCATTATTTTATTATTTGGGAACTTTGTAATTTGGTTTCTGTTTTTCAGTGTCGATACATGTCTGTTCAAGTGGAGCATCCCATAGTGAGCCCTTTTGTACCATCTCTGTTACTAACAGGGCTTTAGGTTGACTGAAAACTTCAGCGCTGATCTCTTAACCATGAATTTAATTCAGCACTTCTGTTAGTTTGTTTTTCTTTGTAATGCCTCATCTTTTGCCTTACTATAAATAATTGTATTGTAGAAGGATTTTTTTAAGCTGTCCTAGGATAGATTTCACCAGGTGAAGTGTTAACATTTCACTTTGGATTTTTAATTGCTAAAGGTATGTGTGCATATAATGTCTTCACTATTCTTTAATGATCTCTGCTTTGAGAATTTAAGCATAAAGACATCCTCCTAAATATCAGACAGAAAAATATCCTTGAATACTCTTTCTTTGCTGTTTGAAAGAGTGCAGGGTTGAATAACATAATGTATGAGAACTGTCACTGGTTTGTAGCTAGAAACATCAATTCGCATTTTCAAATGCAGGCTTTTCTGCATGGATGTGGACATATGCACGGATTCTGAGGTACCAGGATCCTTACAAAACGTTGCTGTAGGGCCCACCTTTTCGTATATACTGATCTAAACTGAAGTGAAAAAATGATATGTAGGGGGAAACACATATGTCCAGATGTTGCTGAAGTCAGTGCAGAGTTCTGCCTACGTGGGATTATGGGCCTGTGTTTGAGATGAACCTACCTTGCACAAATTAACTGAAAAGTATGTTGCTCTTAAAGGTTCATTTAACTCTTCTGGAATTTTAACACAAGGATAGCCAGCATCAAAAAATTTGGTCATGCATTTAACTGAGAGCTGCTCATGTTTTCCAGACCCCTTTTGCAGGGAAGACCTCCAAAGGCTGGAGAAGATCAAGCATAGAAAAAGAAATTTCCTGTTCAATTTTATTGCAAAGTTTCTGAAATGCAGCAGGATCCCTGTTTGTTGCTTCAGTGTAAATCTCTTGGGACTCTTGTTACTGGGAGTTTAATGCACTTCATCAAAGACAATAGGCCAAACAGAGCCAGTTCGTTATATGTGAAGGAAAAGAATATTATTAATTTGACTATTTTTTTCTTCATACCATTTTATTTTGCCGTTGCTACTTTAATCAGCTCCTATTTATCCTGTGTCTGTTTGTTGGTTTTAAATAGAATCCTTTATCTTACAATGATTTCCTGTCCAGTCTTGAGAAGATGTCAAATGAGGATATTTACTCTTGTTCTTTGATGAATTTCATGGTACTGTTATTTTAAAATGCAAGATAATGATGCTTATTTTCTTCTTTTTTTAATCAAATGCATAGTACATGTGAAGATTTCTTAGAAATCAGAAAAGAAACACTTTAATGGGGCTAAGATTTCACACCACATTGTTAGTTGCTTAAAATAACCTTATTCCATGATTTTTCACCAGGCTTTCACCTGGTTTTCGGTATAACAGGGCCAGTTTTGTGACTACAATTGAAAGTGAGTACAAAATTGTAGATTTCTGCTTATTTTGCCTCAAATTGTATCTGCCCAGATTCCTACCTGCCACATTTGTACAGGCAGGTAATTAGGCTTACAAATGAGCACATTTGAAAGTGCAGTCGATTGCTTCCACATCTACTAACCACAGCAACATTGTGCATGCTGTGTGGGAGCCATCTTCTAACAACCGTTGCGTGACTTCTCGTTATCTCTGCTTTAGTGCCAGCGAGGTGCTTACAAGGCCACACACAAAGCTTGCAGGGCTTTAGTTTGGAGGAAAAAAAAATGCGTTAAGGTCAATAGGCTGATGATCAAATGGATAATGACATAGAGGAGAAGGCAAGGGTGAAGTTAGGTGTTTTGTGAGATAGAAATAGGTGTATGGATGGATTGTTGGGTCGTGATCCAAAAGATATTTAATGAATGCATGCCAAAGCAATTTGTTTAATACATAGATACATCCCTAGCGAACTCCAAAGAGGCTTGGCAACTACAACTTTCAGGTTTGCAGCACCTGTCCCTTAGATATCTCTATCTGGTACAGTAGGGCTGACGGTAAGGACCCATGGTTGATAGCCAAATGTACCACATTACGTCATTTCTTACGCTCTTAAGCTACACAGTGATCCTGAAGACAGAGCAGATGCCATGTTGATGGCAAGACCGGTCAGATCAAGCCTCTGATGTGATTCAGAGCTGGACATGCCAAGAATGAAAAAGTGCTGGGCATGCTTGGAAATGGGATTTTTGGCATACGGAAATATCACTGCAAAAAGCCAAACGTCTGTAGGGCTTGGATACCCCCAAGCGGGTGGTGAGCAAAGGCTGGGAAAAGCTGGGACTGAGCTGCCAAAGACCTGCTGCAAAGGTGGGTCTACCCTACTGGTTTGTATTTTTATTTTCTCCTAAGGAATAATTTTTTAGTTTTATAATTTGATTTTATTTTCATAACGTATGAAAATGAATCTCTAATGCAACAGGCACCTATAGCATGGATCGATGTTCTGAAAACATCAACATTTTCCTCTACCTGCATCAATCAAATCAGGTCTCTCAGGAGTTAGCAGAGGGCACCATGACTTGTATGATGCTCACTTTCCCGGTGTGCTTGTCCACCTCCCGCAGAGGTGATAAAGCCATTCTGGGGCTGAGTCTGGTGAAAAATCATATCGGTTATTCTGCTGTTTCACCGGTGTGATGCTGTGCTTGCTGTTTTGCTTCTTTCCCTTGTCAGCCCTATATCAAGGGCTGAGAGCGTGTATCTTCCCCTAAGCCTCCTTCCAGGTCATTCCATACTCTGTAGCATTGTATCTGCTCCTCCACCTCTGGCATTTTTCCTGTGCAAATGCAGTGTGCACTCGTGGTTTGTATGCTCTTGTGCCTGCAGTTTATCTGCCCTAGTTCTTCTGCTCTCCTCTGCCATTCAAGCCTCTCTTTGTAACTGAGCTCCAGGAAATGTTCAATTTATTGCATCAGTTGCAAAATGTCATTTCCTAGGCATAAGAAACTGGTTGCTTATTTAGTTTGTCAGCCTCCTTGGAGGGTCCGAAGAGGTACCTTCACCTTTACATGTGCAATAGGCTGCTGTGTGAGCTGCAAATTGTTTTGTGGTTGATAGATGGTGAAGCACTACGGTGTCGTGGGGATCTGTTTTAATAATATACTCATTATTACAGCGGCATTGAGATATCATCTATCTTGCAACTGACTCAAAGTGCTTTATTACAATATTCTACCTGCACTTGGTTTGTAGCTCCTACTTCATCAATCTCCCAGGATTTCTATGGTTTGTCTTCTGCTCCACCAAAGGGACTTAACATGAACAGATTTGTCTGACCACAGTTTGTATTTTCACCTGGTGAACTCTATCCTGAATGGGCCTTTTTGTTTTGTGGTTTTTCAGGATTAAAATCTAGGATGGTATGTTGTTTTTGTCATTGTTGCAATGTTTGGTTTAAAACAGAATATGTGTTTAACATGTGTTACTGCGTTTTAATTTGAGTCCATTGTTTCATTCTTATTTTTGTGATTTTTTTTGTTTGTTTGTTTGTTTTCTGTTTAGCATTTTCCTTGCTTTGTTATTTCTGGAGGTGAGTTTCTGGGTTTGTTCAGTTTGCCCAGTGTTGTCTTTAAGATCCTCTGTTTCGTACAACATTTAAACCACTCAGCCTCTTGAACTGAGCGCCTGTACGGACCGACAGGTCTTTAAAGCAAACCATTGGTGCAGCTTCCTTGGCGGCCAGAATGGAGGAAGGGACAAAAGGGGGCAATTACACAGGCAGTGGATGTGCAAAGCACTTTGCAGTGCCCTTGCAAAGGTACCAGTGGAAGGGAGAACCATCAGGCTCATTCCTGTGGGTCCCACAAAGACCCCGATGCAAACACGATATTATTTTCTGTATTTGCCCAACTCGAAGCCTGAACTCCCTGTGTTTGGGTTCCTCCTCCGCCTTTTCTATTCCAGCCAGAGATGCACCAATGGCATGTACAAAAGGGGCTGCAATAAGCACACCCAGCCCAGCACGGGCCAGCAGACCAGCCGGAGAGGACATGAGCTGTAGCTCGCCAGGCACCCAGAGCCCATGTATTCTCCTTGGCCTCTCTTCAGCTTTTCTTAGGAAAAGTCTTAAAATAGCAATCACAACAGCAAACAATTACTAAATTTGTAGGAGCCTGCTAGGTGGTTATGCTGAAGCCATGCTGAGTGAAATTTTTTTTATTTTGTTACATACAGGTTGTTTTTTAATTCCATGTGGTAATGCGTTACAGCTGTAGCCAGACCCAAGGAAATTGTTTAAGCATAGGTATAAAGTGTGAGTTCTGGATGGGAGGACAAACTCCCAGATGCGGTGGATGGAACTTTGTTGACAGTGGCAGGGACAGTTCATGCAATGTGGGTACCAGACCTAAACACAGTCTATAGAATTGCCCACTACCTTTTTTCAAAGTTACACGTGCTTCCCAGGACAACTTTCTAACCTCTAAAGACCTCTTCCTCTCTCCAGTCTCTAACTGGTTTCTGCTGGTCCCTCACATGGTTGTTCAAAGCAGTTTACATTTTAATTGCATGCCTGCAGGTGGATACTGCCTGTTAACATGTGCGAGTTGACTACTCATGAGAGAAGTGCCAAGAACAAATACAGGTGGCACATCATTTCACAGTGACTTCTTGGAGTTGTCTGTCCCTTTTGTACAGGTTTGGGGATGAAAGGTGGGGAGTTGCTCTGTTTCTCCAGGACATTTTCCATCTTTGAGGTTCTGTATTTCCCTTTTGTTTTGGAAATACTGTGGTCTGTTTCCAAATTCCTGTTGGGCTGTTGGTACCCAACAGGACCCAGCAAGAAGTGTGCCTGAACACCCAGCCCATAAAACGTCCTGTGCTGGGTGATGTGCAGACTAGAAGAGGTGTTCTTTTTCTCTTGCTGGCTTGTGATTTCTTCCCTTTCTTTTTTCCCTGACGTGTGTTGATGTGTGAGGTACTGTGATTCTTCCCGTTAGCTTGCCTTTTTGCCCTCACTCTTGGTATGATGGTGACTCAGCTACACGTAAAGACACTGTCTTGTGCTCTGTCCCTCACGGATGGTAAGTAACATCGAGCAAAGCTCAAGTACTTCTGTCATTTTGATTTGGAAAAGGAGGCTGTCTTTGCTTCACAGCTTTACACCCTGTGGTTCCAGCACAAATTTAGTCAAATTTATGGTTTCAAAAAAGCAGACTCCAGCAACAGGAGCAGAGGAGTGAACTTGGAGCGATGCAGGACTTGCATAATGTTGGCTGGCCAGGTTACAAGGATACTTGGCAGGATCAGAGCGTGGCCTTCATCCTGCACTGCACCAAACAAGGCAGGGATAAACACAAAAGTTCATTCAAGCCTCCTGCTGAGGGATATTGAGATCTGCTTTCAGCAATTAAAAGCAAAATTTCCACAGGTATTGCACAATGTTGGTGCTGACTTTCAGGTAAATTAGGGAAGCCCAGTACATTCTCCTCCATCGTGAGTTTTCCACCTATTTTGCCCAAGAGATTTCTTACCTACTCTTGAGGCATTTGTGCAGTCAAGGGCTTGTTCTCTGCAAGTTTTAGCTGACATCCTGGGAGTTCAGCATCCAGCCAAAGAGTAAAGGGGTCTCCAGCTTGAGCAACCTGGAAACAATAATTTTCTTGGCAAGCAAGCAGGGCATGCCAACCCCACTTTGACTCCTGCTCCATTTGACATGGTACAAACGTAGAAATACTGAAGTTTAGGCAAAATACTTTACCTGACTGTTCAGCAGCTAATTTGCTCCAGGCTAAACTTTTATGATGCCTTTCATAATTTTTCTTATATTTGTTCCAGGTTTCTTGACCTCTAGATTGTTGTGTTATATACTTTACCTGGGCCAACACTTCTGTTCAGAATAATCCATTAATTTTAAGTAAATGTATATTTAAAACTCCACTTATATGATATCCAAAGAAAATTAGAGTTTAACTGGACCTTCTGGTTTGCTAGTATTAATTGTTAACAGATTAAAACTGTCAGGGAAGCAGGAGAAAATACTGCTGCAACTGAACAGGCAAATCCGGGAGGTGAAGGGATTTTATTTTCAGTCTTGGAGAGGGTTATTCAGATGGTGTAGATTTATAAAAACTGCTGGTTATAACTATGAAAAAATAAGTGCCTCAAGCCAGGATCTATCAATTTATTTAGAATCTTATTTTTCTGTAGATTCCCTGCCAAAGGAAGAATAAACTATTTTTCTGTATAATTCAGCGATTTCCATATTTAGAAACCCCCACATATAACGAAGTTTATGCAAACACTGGATGGAGGAGAATCTACAAAATTACTTGTGAACTGAAACAAGCTCCTTTCAATAACGTGTGATGCCCTGCCTAAGCTGCAGCAGACCTATGGTTTTTAGATACGGTGAGCCATATTCGGACAGTCTGAGCTCAGGTACATCCCCGTGCCTGTCAGAGGTGAGAGGTAGGTGCCTCTGAAGAGTAAACCCAAGGTAGGGACCTCGGAGAAGCAGCCTAGCACCAGGTGCTGGGACCCAGGTGGATTTTGGCTCTCTGGACATGACCCACAGTCCTCCTTCCAGCCCGTGCTCGTCTCCGTGCTAAGGCTTCTTCCTCGTGTCATGGGGCCAGAGTGGGAATTAGCATCCTGCTCCCACTTGGAAATCATTATTTGCAGCACAGCTGTAAAAGCAGTCACCACCTGTTTCTACAAAGACCTCTAGCCTGAGGTCCTAAAGATCGCTTCTGTGGAGGACTTTCGTTGTGTAAGTATAGCATATGGAGGCATAAAGTCCTAATATCATCGTGTGGCTTTTGGTTCACCTTTTAATTTTTTTCCCTTTTGGTTCCGTTTTTGATTCTTTGGTTGTTTCCCTACTAACTAGAAGGTGATGTGTCTGTGGCTTCCACACTTTCTGAAGCTTGCCTGGTCTCCTACCAAGATGCACGCTGCAGTCTGCATTCGATAGGACACAGCCTTGTATGAGTCTCCTCCCGATGTCTTTTATGGTTTCTCTTATCTTCTTTTTTTTTTCTTTTCTCACTTTTTGTTTTCTTTGTTTGTTTTGTTTTTGCATGTGCAGTTTTGTAAAGCAAACTCGAGGTACTGTATCTCGCAGCTCGTCAGTCTCCAGCGTAAATTCACCGTGAGTTGCTCTCTGTTACAATATTCAGTAAATGGATTTATAACATTTACCTTTATATTTATAAACGTCCCTCTTTCCCCTTCTCCTGATGCTTTCACTCCCCCCTTGTTTTTTTCCAAAAATCATTCCCATCATTGTGGAAAGCCTCCAGGCCAACATACGGTGGAAGGACTGGAAGGTGTGCGACATTGCCATATAATGCTTGTGATTTGATCGTGAGCAACTCTCTAGTGTTTCGTACATTGACTGCGACTTCCCCCCCCCTTGTTTTTCTCTCATCCTCTTAATTATTTTCCTTTGTTCCTTCCCTAACTATTTTACTTTTTTCCCTCTTCTCCCATCTGCCCTCATTTGATGGTTCGTCTTGTTCTCACCTGTATTTTTGTTCTGTGTTTATTATGTGCTGGGCTGATGGCTTTGATGTTCCACCAGTGTTTGCACTTCTGGTTCAGTAGGAGAACAGGGGCCCACCATGAGTGCACTCTTTAAATGAAAGCTGGAGGAGGACTTCAAAAGAAACTTCTGGAAACGAGGCCCAAGTGAGACCAAATTGGAAAATTCTGCATAAACATCCTTGGGAAACTTAGGCTTGTGAGAGCACTGGTTATGCCTGCGCTCTCTTTCTCGAGCTGGAGCTTAAAGCTACAGATATTGTAAAAACGAGGCACTCGGCAAGCTCCTATGTACCCGTGGTTGAGCGAACACAGTGGTAGACCTTCCATTCACTCCATGCACTTCCTAACAAACAAATCTTGCTGGCGTTGCTGTGAATCACAGGTGTGCTTTGACACTGATGCAGGTTTGTAGAAAATACCATCATTCCCTGCCGACTAATACAACAAAACTTGTCATCAGCTTCTCATCAACCCATCTTAGTGTCTTTGCTTTGGGTTATACTTTTACTGTTTGATGTTATCTTTCCTTTTTAATGCTTTTGGAGAGACAAGTAAGTGCAATTCAGACGCGTGTGGGTTTGTCCTTATGTGCACCATAGCGGGTACCAAAGGCACAGTGAAGCAAAGGCGGATTTCCACCAGCTTCCTGACATCTTCCTTTTTCCTTGGGTGTTTTGGGGGTCCTTGTCCACTGGTGGATCTTAGACATGTTTGTATTAAAAATAAGTTTATATGGTATGTGGGTTTGGATTCTGTGACCAAGATTGAACTTTTGCGACTAGCAAAAGTAAATGTGACGTGTCTGTGCTAAGGTCCGAGATCTCACGGGGTCGGGACAGTGAAAATTAGGGGAATAAAGTAGACCAAGGCAGCTTTTGACTCATTTCTTCCGATACATTTCCTGGCTGCTGGAAGTCTTGACAGACAGAAAGGTGCAGCGAGAGGTTTGCTGCCCTTTGGGTCTCTCTCACTCTGCCTTATCCCCAACAGAAGGGAGGGGGTGGTGGAGAGGAGCTGCCGAGCTTCCTTCTCCCCAAAACTTGAGTTTGCTCCAGTAGAAGTGGCACCAAACCAGTCCGAGGCAATGTTTGCACAATTTGGAATAAAGCCTTGAAAGAATGAAGAATGTGGTCCCTTTTCCAAACTTCCAGAGGCAGAGCTGCCTTTTAAAAGGATGAAATCAAACTGCAGGTACTGAAATCCTCTTGGAAGGAGGATTTGCCCACATTCGGAGGCGTTTGCTGTTGAGGTCTGTTGCTAACTCCCCACTGGCAATGGAGACAGTATAATAGAGGCTTCTTTTGCTGATATGACTCACATCTGTTCTCTGAACAGAATAAATTTTTACTGCAAAAAGCTGTAGCTGAGGATTTTCATCCTCTTTAACATTTCTATGCACCGTCTGGGCAGTAATTTGTCATTTCCTATGCAAACTAGGGCCCTTTTTGATGGATGAGCTGAGTGTGCGTTTTCTTCTCTGTGGGTATCTAAAGAGCATTTCCCCAGCAAAACCCCTTGTTTTGATTAAATAAATGACCGGGCCCTATAACAGTGTGCAATGTATAAAAGTAACAACCATCACAGAGCATCAGTAGAGCCCCCCTGAAGTGTAAAGACATCTGAAGTTCTTATTTATGCAGTATAAATGTCATGGCTGGAAATGTGGGATTTTTTTTATTTTAAATTCAAATAGATAAACTGGAACAACTCATCTTAGGGCCATGTAGAAGCTATGCACTCCCATTCCCCGGGTAAATATTAATACACGTTCAGGATGCCTTTACATCACTCTGTTCCTACCCACTGTGAGTGCTATTGCTGTAATTATACTGAATAGATAAGAGGTCTAATTTTTGTGCACGGATGAAAGTTGAACAGTAATCTACTGATCGAAAAGAGCTTTTAGAAGATGCAAAAAAAAAAATCCCTGTTCCTTTTTCTCCCTTAGGTTGCTCGAACAGCACAAAATGCCCTGTGCCTTTAATATGAGTAAGAATCAGGATCTGTAAAACCATGATCATCTGTTCTGAAAGAACAAAACTTATTAAAAAAATCTTTTGAGATACAGAGGGTTGGGTTTTTCCCATGTTCTTTCTGAGGTTATTCTTAAAAACATCTAAATTTGGTAAGAAACTTAAAGACAAAATAAAGGAGCTAGTTTCCTAAAAAAAAATAAAAATCAAGGTGAGTCATTTTCTTGTGCTAATTCCAGCCTTCTGTGCTACAACAAGTTTCTGATACAAGCAATGCTAGCAGTATGAAATACATTTTTAATTCACTGAGGAGAGGTAACTAAATACATATATACTTTATTTCTTTAAGTAGCTCAGCATTTATCTAAAATCCATACTGAAATTGGCAACTAATTTGTATGTACATACACGATGACACACAGCTAAGTGAATAATTCTGTTGTATTTTTCTAATAGTATGTATTTAAGCGTTACGGGATGTTGAATTTTCTCATGAATCCTCATATTGCAATGGCTGATGAAATCCAAAATGATGCATTTAGTAACTTCAGGGGTTTTTTCTTTATTGCTATTGTTTATTGTTTATTTCTAATAGGATCCAGAGGTTTCAGTCATTGCTTGGATAAGAAAAAGGGCATGTTCTTAAGGCATTTTCTAGAATGGTAAATGAAGCAAAAGTCAGTGTTTCACAAGCTGCAAGCTGGGGATTTTTTTTTCCAGAAGTACTGAACACCTGCACTTGCCACAGATACTTTTTTTTTTCCCCAGAACAAAACTTGGTTTTCTTTGAGCAACTCTTTCTTCCCCACACCAACCATCACAGCATGTCTCTGCTGCATCCGTCTGGCTGTAGACAAGCTGATAGTGTACAGAGGGAAATGAAAAAGCTGAAATATCTTCTACCAGGATGAATTTGTTATTTGCCATCCAAGAACCCAAATTGTTCTTGATCTCTATTGCTTGTTTTTGTATATTCACTGTCTGGGCCATCTGTTTTATTTCCATCCTCATAGTGCAAAGAAGGGGGCTGTGACTTCATTCCCTGATGTGTTTTGTCTTGGGTTTTACCAAAAGCCTGGAGCTCACGGTGGGACTTTGGCCATAACAGAGTCTGGTCTGGGCCCTTACAGGGCATTTTCCAGAATGTCTTCTGAAGAGAGTGGCTTGAACTCTTCAGAGGAAAAAAATAATTTAAAGTAAATGTAATTTGACTGAATTTTAGGAGAACTTAATAGTTCGACATATTTAACCTCGGTGGGTTTTTTTGTTAAGTCAGGCCACAGCAATGTAGCTTTTAACTTTCTTTTTGTTGTTTTACTTTTAACTCTCTCTCCCTGTTACTTGCATCCTCAGTAATAAATATTTGGTCACAATTCATAACTCAAATACCAAACAAGCCTTGAAGTCTGAAAAGGGATCTTGTGGCTGATGATAGCAATATGAGTTGAGATAGAATAAATATTTTCTGGCATTTTCTTAAAAGCAGAATGTGCATGAAACTAAGCCTCATATTTATACTTCTGGGATTAGTATGTGACGTACTTTTACCGAAAACAATTAGAAAATTATTCTTATTAGAGCAATAGGGAGCGGCATGCAGGAAAGTGAGTTATGGCTCTGCAAAATCATTATGTTACGAAAACGCTCAAGCTGAAAGCAGTAAAACTTGTGCTGTGTTAACACCAGGAAGTTTTGGCTCAGCTGAACTTTGCATCACTTCAGAACTGCAGAAAAACCAGTGGTGCAGCTGTCTTCAAACTCTAAGCGGCAGTGTACAACGATTTCTGCTGCTCTTAGGAACTCGTGGCCATGGACACCTCATGGGAGCAGTAGCAAGGCCCTAGATCTTTCCTGAATTTTGTTTTTATACACACCTTGGAAACTTTCTGGTTCTATGTTGGCCAAAGGCGCCAGCCGAAGGGCTTGCAGCTGCCGAGCCGTGTGTGCCCATGTGCCCAGCGGCTCCTGAAAGACCTGCAGCGATGCTCAGCTCCTTCCCCTGCTGGTATCTCCTGCTGAGACCAATTTCGTGTGGTCAGCACGTCTTGTATCTGAGGTTATCCAAATTGCCTAAAAGAGCAGGGAAAGGGAGTGGAAATTTGATCTGAGGATGATCATGTTGCAAAAAATCAAAAATGTTGCATTCAGTGAACTTTCTTCATCTAAGAACTTGGCATCTATGATAGTTTAAAAGGCATTTCAAATTTCAGTAGCGAGTTTCTGAACATAAGGGTGTGATATATATGGTCGGTATTATATTAGGCTTAGACTAGGCTCAGAATTTACATTTTCTAGCTAATAGACATTAGGAGAAATATTATGAAAGAAGATGTTTTCTTTCTGAGAAACTGCAATATCAAAAATTCTAATATATAAAACCAAAATCAAATTCAAGAGTAATATTGGAAGAGACTGGGCAGCGTTTTCTGCAGCAGTCCTTGTAACGGCGTTTCTGTGATGCACATTGTTGCGCCAGCTCGGTGAGAAAACACAGTGCATCTCCCGAGAGAGCTCAGGCAGGAGATGTGGCTCATAAAAAAGAAAAGGTGCTAAAGCATCCAAGCAGCAACTCCCGGGGTCACTGGCAAAGCAAATGTAAACGCTCGTGGTGAGTTCATCCGAAAGAAAATTGTTTTCTCAAACCAAACAGAGATGAAACATTCCTCTTTGTGCATGCCTACCCCAAACTAAAATGCTGCATTGTATTTTCCAAGTGGAAAATTGAAACCTAGAGAGAGCTTCTCCAAATTTATGAGCAGAAAATATGATTTTAGTGGAAAGGGTTTTTGCATTGCATTTTTTATTGAAACTATATCTTAACAAGAAATTTCCTTTGCTCTGTAATCAGAATGTATTCTTTCATACCTACAATCTAGTATGTAGGTATTTTTAACATCAAATTATTGTGTTTATAGTCAGCTTTAATTCATTATTTACTCAAGTAAAATATTAAGGATTGCATTTTCATAGCTGATTAAACCAGTAGTTGTGGGAAGCAAAGCGCCATTAACTGAAGCAGTGTTTTAAAAGGTTATGATAAGAAAACCTCTAATCATGAAGGAATACCTTAAGATTAGAAAATGACTAAAAATATGCTTTCCTTTCTTGAACCTATCACACAGTGACTGGTTGCATTTTTTATTTATAGAAATATTAGTCACTGATTCATTAATATGAATTTTATTTGATTCTACGTGGATTGCGTGGTTTTCTTTCCAGCCATGGGCGGGAGTTGTTTGACTGCTGGCTTCTCAATCCAAGCAAAACCAGTGGAGCTGCCCAGAGAAGTGTATTGGCAGTAATATCTGCTACAACATTTCAAGCCTAGAGGACCTGAAAACTGAGTATATTGCCCATACCCTTCAAAGAGTTCAAAATATTCTGTAGACAGAAAATAGGGATGGGAAGTAATTATGAAGAAAGTGAATTAACATTAATCTTTCTACTCTGTCTGTAAATCAGAAGAGATTATTGCAATTTTCTTAACAGATTCGGAGGGATTTTAAGAAGCGAAGAGTGAACAGGATTTCAGATAAGGAGTTGGCTTCATAAATAGAAAATTTTCTCTTGAGGAAAAAAAGATTTGATATCACAAAGGATCATTTTTTATCAGTTTGGAGAAGTCATGCTATGCTGCGGCATATCGCGCTTGTACTGTAGTTGGTTCGTGTCTGCCCCAACTCACGCAGCCCTCAATAATTAACTGGACCGAACACTGGAGGAAGCAGAGGAAATGATTTTGCCTTGTCTGTGTTTCTCCATCTCTTCTGCAATTCTTTGTGTTGCGTGCATAGGCACCGTATCCTCACAGGCAAGCAGTTGTAATGAAACTGTTTTGTTTTAAGGTGACGTTCCTGTTGTCCCGTAAATAAGTTCAAAACCTCTCCTCTGTGAAGAAGTATAGCAGAGCAACAGGAGAGGAGAAGCTGTCACATATGTCCATGTGCAGTTGCTGTGGGAACTTGTAGAAAGAGAGAGTCAGATAAATTTAATTGGACAAGCAGGCAACACATTCCCTCCAGTTGCTGCCGCTTTGGCTCTGAAAACCCTAAACACTGTCCCCAGGGGGACCAACCTGCTCGGTCGCTTTACTTCCATTTCCTACAGCAGACTTTATGCACACTGGCACTTGCTCCTGATGTTCTCGACTGGTTTGGATATGATAATGAGCTTGCAGGCAAGCTTCACCTTTTCCTGATTGTGTTTTTACTGCGCTTCATGTATTTTTCTGATTTATTTTTTTTTTTTTTTGGACGTGTCTTTTTATGTAGAAAGAAGAAAGGACGAATTCATTACTTCTGAACCTCCTGCTCTTTGAGTTGTTAGTAACCAAAGCCGGTGGGTGGCTGTGTGTTGTAGTGTTTTGGCAGACACCTTCGTTACTTGTGTCAGTGTTAAGGATGCATCTCATTTCTAAATACTGAGAAATGCGAGTCTGTAATGTCAGTGTCTGTTTTAAGGAAAGGATTTTAGCAAAATAAACTTAGTTAATATGTGCATTACTTGGTTTCTCCAGGTTCTCAGTGGTGTATGTACCTGGCAGCACCTTTCAGTTAGCCATGAGTGAAGTACAGTGGAAGCTTTAGCACCTCAGAGATAATTTAAGGGCTGATTTATGTACTTGGCATAACTGAAACACGACCGAAAAATCCCTTCTGAAGTCTTGTGTCAGAGCTAGCAGGTTCTGCGCATCTCCTCTGCACTGTGTGATGAGTACCAGCCCTGCATCCTCAACCTTCCTCCTCACCACATCCAGTCTGATCTAGGAGATTTTCTTTATATCTTGGCTTTGATGGGCTCAGAGCAGGCACTGGTGGAGAGGCTGTGTCCATGAAAGGTATTTGGGGTTTTTTTTGTGTGTTTTTCTCAGGAGAGTCTCTGCAGGGAGGCTGGGGCTTTGCGTCCCATCCCTACATGGTGCCTGTCCCATGGAAATGGAGCACAGGATGGTGCACAGGGAGTAGGCGGTTGTGCTCTTCTCTGTGCTCTTGCTTTGTAGATAAATTGAAGGCTTCAGTCAGCATAAGGGCGGTTTCCCAACTCTAACTCCTTAATACAAGTTAGCACTTCAGTGTTGACAGCTGACTCTGGCTGTTTAAAGCACAAAACAGGAGCCGATCCCTGCCCCGAGGACTTTCATTATGAAGTGAAAAATGTCCCCTAGAGAACAAACCCCTTTGGTGGCCTGCACTGAGGCAGCACTTGGGGAGCTCAGACAGGCACATACACATCCCTAAGCCATCTTGTTTCCCTAAGCCATCTTGTTTCCCTAAGCCTATGTGCTAAAGAGGAGGACCATTTTCATAGCCCAGTTTGGTTTAGCAGAGCTAGATCTGGAGCGCTGCAGAGCCAGGCAACCCGCCCATCCCGGAGAATGCGCAGGACATCCCGGGATGCCCATCCCAGGCAGCGCCATCTCTCTCTGCCCATCTCTGCTGACCATGGAGAGCTGCAAACGCAGAGCTTGTGGCTTCTTGTGGGAAATCCTTGTACAGGGCGGCAGGTCTGGGCAGTCAGAGGCTTCGCATGAGACTCATTAATTTCTTCTAAACCCAAGTAAATCTGCTGATGAGTGATAGCATTTCAATCTTGCATAATGTTGAATAAAAAGAAATGGCAAGTTATTGCCTGCTATGATGATGCTGTTCATCCTCGTGCCAGGGGTCACTAGGACAGCTTGGGGGGTGCTCTCCCCCAACAAGGAGCCTGCTCTCCCTTTGATGTGGGATTTTTGGTGAGTGAGGCTCTAAGCTATGTCCCTAGTACCTTCTGATATCATTTACCTTTAGAACTGTGATTTTTGTCACCCGTTCTTCTGCTGTGGTGTAAAGGGGGCACTCAGCTGCTGGAAAATTCATCCAGAATGTGCCTCTTGGGAACAGGAGATGTAGATTTTTAGTTTTGGTGATTAGCTCTGCTCACTCTGATTTCTGGATTAAATCGGATTCCTTCACAGCTGCCTGAGTACCCTCATCCCACCTGCAGCGAGCGTTTAAGTAGGTTTTTACCTCTTTAGCAGAACCAGGCAGCAGCACCCTCTGTAAAGAACTGATCCCCCAGCAGAGCTCAGAGATGCAAAACCTTCCCGACAGCTCCCGCTGTGCTCCGTGGGCCCGGCTGAACGCTGCCTGCCCCCAGGTCTGCACACAACGACAGACCCTGACGGTCCGAATCAGCACATACACACGTAAAAGCTGCTTTTTTCTATTGTCAGGGAGCCCAGAAAGTACGTCAGGAAAATGTGTCTGCCTCCCTGGTGGGATGTCCGTTAAGTGCTGGAGGTGGGTGAGCTCCCCGCGGCCCCTCCGGCTGTGGAGGTCAGACTAATGTGTGGCAAATGGAGAAGTCTGAGCAGGCTGGTGGAAGGAAAATGATTTTCCTCTCTTTGTTAGAAGTTTCATTAAGGAAGAAAATGGGTGCTGATCCTCCACCAGGCTAAATCCGGAACTTCACCCTGGAAGCCAGTGGGTTTACTTTGATTTTATGTGAAAGCAGAATTTGACTTGTAATCTTTAGGAGGAAAGACAAAAAGTCTTCCCTTCCTGCACTGGCTAGGTAGGTGACCCATTCGCATGTGGTAGCCAGAAACCAAGTGCTGTGCTGAAAAATCAAAGCATTGAGGCAATACCAATGGAGGTATCCTCAGCTTAAACATGACGGAGACAGAAAAGAGCAGGTCTCCCCAAGGTGCTCTCAGTACACCTGCGTCTATGTGTAACTCTCCCAGTTCCTAGGGTCTTTTCATGGTACACAGAACAGTTTTCCTTTCTTACTTGTACTTTTCCAGACTCTGATGATGCTTGGGCTGGGTGGTCCGTCCTCACCTCAGAAGGATGCCGTGGGTATAGAGGAATGGCTCTCCGGTGCCGTTAGCCAACGGGGCAGTGCAGCCTGGAAAGTGACCCCTCTGGCTGCTGTAAGAGGAAGGGGTTGATGGCAGGGAGCTCAGGCTTGGATCCTCAGGGACAGTTTTCATTTCCCCTCGCTCCTCCTGCCAATCTAACTTCTCTTGCTCACCGCTGATTTGCTCATCCAGACATTTCCATGTGGAGAGAAAGGTGCTGTTAATTGTCGGGAAGCCTTGTAGGCTGTTTAAAAGCTCTGGCTGTGCTATAGGATTTTTGTGTGCAAAGACTTTAACCCTTCAGACTATACCTGAGGCTTCCTAGGAGGATGGCCATGTTTTAGAAATCAAGATAACTCCTTTCTGGAGGGCCTGATTCATAGTGCCTAACACCTGCGGGGCAAACTAACACTGATGATCCTGCTGGCTTTCCCTGCTCACGTTCTCCGCCAGCCATTCTCTCTCCATTCCTATAATTTCTTTGGCTCAACCCTCTAATCCCCCATCTCAACTGAAAATTTCCTCTTTTTTTTTTTTGTTTTGGTTACTTTTTAGGGAATTGGTGCAAAGTTGGGTACTAACTTTTCCCCTTCCTCCCCTCCTTAGCAAGCAGCAGAACTCCTCCAAATCCAAGTCTGTTTGGGAGCAGAGGACCACCCAGATTCGGATGCACAATTTCCGAGCCAGCTGCGAGGCGTTGTACAACGAGCTGGATCCAGAGGAGCGGGTGCGTTACGCTACCACCCTTCACATCAGGCCAGACATGAAGACTCATTTGGATCGGCCGCTGGTGGTAGAGCCAAGGAGTGAAGGGAGGAACAACATCAGCAAGCTGAGCCCCGTGGATGTGCAGGAGGTGGAGCAGACCAAAGTCAGCTCTACTGATGGGGCAGAAGCTCCACGAAAACACCACCGACATCGGGATAAGGAAAAACTGGGAGAGCAAGAGAAGGGTGATGTGACCAAGGATGAGAATGGGGAATCCGGAGCCAACAATAAGGAGGAGCGGCACAGGCAGCACAGGAGCCGCAGTAAGGAGGTGGAAGGAGGGAGTAAGGAAGGGAAAAGTGATCGCAACAGGAGTCAGGAAGGGGGAAAGAGGCATCATCGCCGAGGGTCGGTGGAAGAAGGCGCCGAGAAGGAGCACCGTAGGCATCGGACTCACCGGCACTCTGCCGAACGACAAGGCAAGGAAGGCAATGGGACAATCAACGGGGCCAGGAGTGAGCGGCGTTCCCGACACCGGGGAGGGTCGAGGTCTGGGAACCGGGAAGGAGAGCCCGGGTCCAAGGGTGAAAATGGAGAGGAGCCTCACAGACGGCACAGGTTCAGGAACAGGGCGCTGTCAACGTACGATTCGGTGGAGAAGGACAACGGGGAGAAAGAGGTGGAGGCTGGTGAGAAGGAGCACCGGAATCATCAGCCCAAGTAAGTGGGTGCTGTGTGGCCAGGCTCAGCCCCGGGACAGCTTGGGGGGGCACGAGACCCGAGGCATAATTTCAGGAAATTATTCCTCTCCCTATGGCATTCCCTGCTGTTCTTCTTGCACTCACATCAGCTATCACCATAACCTGAGTTCCATTTTGCTTAAATCAGTAAGGACAGAAGCTCAGACAGATGACTTTGACCCATGATATCCCACAGAATAGCTGAAGTTTAAGGAAGGAAATGTCCTTGATGTAAATACCAACGACCTCTGTAGGACATAATGTGGAGTAGAGAATTTCACAGCCTCTGAAGGGAGTTTCTGAGGGACATATTTTTAAATGGCATCCAGTCTTGCTTATAGCCCCTTGGTTTTCTTTTTTTCATGGTGAGCCTGTCAGCTGCACCACCAGTTGTTACAGCACGTGGCTTCTTCCATTAAGAACAATGATGTACCTCATTTGGTTTAATTCTTATGTAAGTCAAGTGAGAAAAATAGTACTCGTGGAGCATTTGGAGCAGTTAATAAAGAAGGATAGATTGCCTTTTCAGCTTTATTAGTCTGATGGAAGAGAAATTTCACTGGGATTCTTTAGAATAGAGTTCATGTCACCGTGGAGAGCTGTGAGTGGCACTGAGATAATAATTTTCCTGTCTATATTATCTTCCTTTCAGATGGATTTCAAAACACTTTGCATACTGTTTAGTTTGATCATGTGCACAAGCTCACTTTCCTCCTCACTGAAATATAGCCACTGCTGCAGAGGAATGCAGAAGCGATTTAGCCACTTAGAGCAAGACTGCAGAGTGGTTTAGGGCTGGAAAGAGAATCACCAAATTTAAATAAGGTGTCAGGAGAACATTAAGAAGCAGAATGTCAGACTTCATTCAGAAACCAGCTGATGCTGGAAAGCTGATGTCAATGTTACATGCAAGTGCTGTGTGGTCCTTGCTTATGAACCTCAGTTCTGAGTCTCATTAAATCAAATAAAGTGACGTTTGGTGGCACAGTGCGTCTTAATGTTGTGCTTGGATGTTGGTTCAGAAGGTCTCAGCGGAAAAGGTCACATGCTGTGCTATCAGTAAGTGTTCCTGTGTGACTTTTGTGCAAACGACTTTTGTGAAGAAAATAGTCTATGAAACCTTGCAAGAGGTGCAGCATCAGGGCACGTATGTTCTCTGAATCCTTCTTGGGCTATATTTAATAAAATTTGTTTTTCTACCTTAGAGAGAATCAGTGTGAGATTGAAGCTAGTGGAAGTGTGAGTGTCCCTGTGCATACCCTTCCCAGCACCTACCTACAGAAAGTGCCGGAGCAGCCAGAAGATGCTGACAACCAGAAGAACGTGACGCGGATGATTCAGCCACCTCTAGACAAAACCACCACTGTGAACATCCCTGTCACTATCACTGCCCCGCCGGGGGAAACCACTGTCATACCAAGTGAGTGCCTTTCTCCCCCTGCTTTTTGCTATGAAATCACCAAAAAAGAGCTAACTTTCCAAGGAGCCAGCAGCACATGCTGGGTCATGGGGGCTGTCTTGGCCACCAGTATCCTTGCAATAGGTGAACAGGAGAACTTGTTGTTGATATAGGCTCGAAAATTCTCAACCTGCAGGAAGCCAACATAGGTTCCTGGGTCACATGTTGGCTCTGGAAAACAACACGTAAGGTTCCTTGGAGATGACTCGTCCAGGGCACATCCATATATCTTTGCATAAGAGAAAAGTGAAGGAGCAAGAAAAACAGCAAAATGTAGTAACTGAGAGCTGTGCAGCAAAATAAGCAACTTCTGCAGCAAACCAGTCAAGACCTTGTTGTGAGCACAGGAGTAGGTCCTCTGCTTTATCACCTTCCTCTGCTGCCGTACTGCGAGCTCCTACTCCAACAGTGCCGTGCTATGGTTCCCCTGGTGTTCCAGGGGCCTGACTGGCCACAGACCCCTCAGCAAAGAACAGGGGAGGCAGTGACATTGCACTCAAGCCCACAGACTAAATTCACGTTTCTTGGCTTATTAGCTGAGCCCACTGTGGAGCAGGAGGTCTTTCATGGCTGCGTGGCTATCACAGCATCCATCGTGTGACCCTGCTTCTGTGGGTTCCTGCAGAATGTGTAATTTTCGAGCTTCTTGCAGTCTTGGTTTGGCAGATCCACCTTAACTTGTCCTTTTCCAGAGCTCTCTGCCTTGAGTCTATCAGCGTAGATTTACACTGGTTTGCAGCCAGTCCCAAGATCATTGTGCCCATGGTCTGCTCTGCAGCCACCCAGCCACCACCCTGGTCTGACCAGCTTGTGGCTCGTCCCTGGCCGTGTGGGCACAACCTAGAGAAGTCTGGAGAGCTGGGGGTGCCAAGGAGAGTTGCAGTGTGAAATCTAAGAGGTCCACATTAGATTGGGGGCTGTCAGGACTCTGCTTTCCAAGAGACACAGCCAAAAGCTAGCAGTTTCTTTATGGGCTTTTTCACTGTGTTGTCAGCCACACAAGACTTCCCCTCTTCCTTCCTTTCTTGTCTTCCTTCCTTCCTTCCTAAATGGTAATTTTACTATATTGCAATACTGAGTTTCTGTCAATCACAATTTATCAGCCTCTCTCTTTCCTGGCCGTTTCCTGTTTATCTGGCTTGAGATACAATAAGGAGTTTATTGAACATGTCACTCACACACAATGAAATGTCATTTTGCTGCAAAACCAAATAAAAAGTAATAAAAACCTGCACCTAACACATTATAAGTGGGTGGGGTTTTTGGATTCTAGGTCCTGTGACTTAATAAACAAGTGTATATATCTAAGAAGAGAATTTGCAGCATAAAATGTTTTCCAGTTCATATATTGGAAATTATCTTAAGTGAATTACTCTATAAACTGACTGCAAGTAAACTTATGACAGAAATTAGAGAATGTATTTCTAACTTTTGGGAGTGAGGTTCAGAACAATCTTCTAGAAGGGGATCGTGTAAGTTAAAAACCTGATGGGAGGTGAAGTTTGACACCTTTATACATGGGGAGTTCTGCCAAAACTGGGGTGCACAATGCAGGCACAGAGCTAGGGGGTCCAGGATGTCCCTTCCAAGTCTCTGTCCCTGATGCTGGGAAGTTCAGCAGTATTAGCCCCCAAATTATTAAAGCTCATCTATGAATTTGCTCTTTCACACGTTCCAAAGCCAATCGTGCTACTGATCTATGGGAGAAGATGGAGAATTATGTGGTTGGTTAAACTTACTGTCTTTTTTTCTTTCCAATGATCCCTAGCTGACTTTTCTAAAAGTTTATGATATTTGAAATGGGATTTCCATTCCCAGTTTGGCAGCTCTTGTATAAATAAGTGTAAGGTTTCTTTGTTTGTCTGCACTGGGCATCTTCATTTCCTGGCCATTTCTGATATATTGCTCATCAGTGCAGTGGTTAGGGAGTATAATTGCAGTGTATATCATACCGTAGTAAATAGCGGTGATAATAATCAAATGATTGTTCATCACATTTAATCAACATATTCAAAGGCTGTTTGCTATCCCAGCTGCATTGTTTGCATATCCAGCTGTTGCAGGCAGCCTGCTGTGTGAAGACTGCAGACACATTTTTAACTCTCTTGTTTCTGTTTCCTTAAATTCACATTTCAGTGAACAATGTTGAATTTGAAAGTAAAATGGAGGAGAAGAAAGATGTTGATGACTTGACGAAAAATGGGCCTAAACCAATCTTGCCTTACAGTTCCATGTTTATCCTAAGTCCTACGAATCCGTAAGTCCTCTGACTCTATAATACCACTTACGGGTTACAGGTACTTCAAGCATGGATGTTCAAAGCAGTAACATTAGCTTGATCTTCATCTCTGCCAGTCAAACACTTTGGGAAATTAAATAAAAACTTATGTAGGCTGCAGACCAGATGTTGCCTTTCAGCTGGGCTTTCTGGGGGAATAAATTGCCAGAACAGGGAAAAGATGATGCTTTAGGCACACCCTCCCTAACTGCCCTGCTGATGGCCAGGTGGGCAGTTATTTTCTCGGTCGTAGATCACTAAAGGGTGGGAGTACGGACTGTCGCTGGGAGAAGACATCAGGAGAAGCAGGCTGGGGGCTGGCTTGGATGTCAGTAAATTCTTGCAGGTTTCTCAGCTGGAATCCGTGCTCTTATTGCACTGGTACCCTCGCATCACTGAAAACTTTGAACTTCTGGGAAAACATGAATATTTTTCGTTTGTGAAGGCTGAGAGTACAGCTTATGGGATCTGTTGGGATTACAGCATTCCTTCCGCTTCAGGCATCTCTGCCTCATGGGGAGCTTTGTACTCAAAGCCTGTAAATACTGACTGTGTCGCTCTGAAGGGCTGCAGGACTAGACAACAGCAGCAGAGGTTGTAATAATCGTAGCATGAAGGCCTCTGAGTCATTTAAAGCTGTAATTTAGGGCAACGGAGGGCGTACGGAAGTTCTGCCAACCCAGAGATCTGCTAGGAGCAGATGTGATCGTTTCCCTCTGGTTCAGGTAGACTTGTTGCAGGTCCGAGATGTTGCTGTCTGAGGTTGTACTCTGCATGCTCAGATCCCTAAGGGGAACTCAGGCCCTTCCTTTGGCAACTCGTTTCAAGGGACGAACGAGTGCTCCTACACCTCCTGCTACTTAGGACAGTGACATTCTGGCTGTCTGTGCAGTCAGTGGAACAAAACGGGCTGCTCCATGTACTCATCTTTGACATCAGCAATGCACCTGTGGCAGAAGCCATGGTCTGGCACCCCCGGACAGTTGGCAGGCTGAATATTTTCTTGAACCACAAGTGCCAGCTGCATAGTTCAGGCTACAGCCCTGCGTGCTCCAAGATGATGCAGTCAAGAGCACCAAAGGAATTAATCAGCCGAAGAAGTTAGACTATCTGTCAGTGCCAGCTGCTAGAGAGGGAGAATGACCTCAAACTACTGCTAATCTGATCTCAACTCCAGGGGAAATGAACTGAAGACTCGATACATGCCCCTTCTGTCTCAAACCCACAAGAGACACACTTGTGTTTCCCCTTTGCCTTCTCCAGCCACCTGCCAGGTAGATCTCAGCACACTTTAGGATAACTGAGCCAAAAGCCCAGAGAGTTTCCCCTTTTCGGAACATTGTCCTATTTCAAATAAGGCAACTTGTCCTTTGAATTCATGTAAAAAGGAGGGCAGAGCATTAGATGAGGTACACTCATAGTGTAATTAGAGTTTCTGGGTCAAATTTGAATTATGGAACATGGCCCCCATCTGGCTGGATAAGAAAACAGTATTTCCCTAATATTTGGCAACATTGCAGAGTGGGAAACTAGATGGTCCCAAGCCCAGAAAGGTCTGAGTTAAGGAGTGGACTGGGCAGACAGAGAAGGAGCAAGACTTTTTTGTTTCATATGTATGCTTGTCTTCGCCCACCTCATCCTACAGTTCTGACCTTCTGAGCCTCATAGTCCAGGATTTGGTACAGTATTTCAGTCTCCTTGCAGTTTTCTCCAGCACATCGCAGCCACCCACCCCCCCCCTCAAAAAAAAAAGCTGTACTAAAAGACCATTGAAAAAACAAAGTTCGCTGGGAGAGACGTTTCGTAACACAGAGCCAAGGGGAAATAACAAGACAAAGACCAAACTTTAGGAATGTCAACAACTTGTTTTTCTTCCTCTGGGCAAGATGCAGACCCAGCTGGATCCCCTCAGGTGTTTTGGCTGGTGCTAACTTCTCAGGAGAAGTCTTTCTGCTTTCTGGGGTAGGAAGGTTTTCACCACATCTATCGCTATCTCCCTCCCAAGCCCCACTGGGGTGCATGACCTGGGTGCTGCTAGTGGGCAAAACGGTTCTGAGGAACAAAAATTGAACGGTATGACTTTCCAAGTGCCACCACCCTCTGAAAGCAGACGTGCATTTGAAGTGATTTCTCCAGCACCACTGGCAGTTTATGAATGCTCCCACATCTCACTGCTGGTTATGAATGATGAAGATCTAAAAATAGGGACTTGTTATTTCTTTGATGAAGTGAGTTTGATGCAAGAATTGCAGTTACAAATGTTACTGAAAACGTTGCCTTTCACTTCTATGGATTCATGGAGCACAGAGATGATAACCTTCTTCTGTCAGATTGATAGCCAGAGTTAAGGGATCCACAAAACAGTATCAAATATCTTTCCTTGGTATTTGTAACTCTTTTTCATTCTGAATCCATTAGCAATCCAGAGAAAGGAAATATAAAAGTAGATATGAAAAATAAATTTTAACTCTAACTGTTCAGATATTTACTTAGACAAAATGTGATATAACCACCGAATTACATTTTCAGATAACAAAGTTGTTGACGAGTTACACATATAATTTGATTCTCAGGCAGAACCTAAGTCCTTTATTCAGCTGACAAATATGACACAAACGTAGAGTTCTCTGTGCCGTTAAGTATTTGTGAATTGTGGTCAGATAGAGTTATTAGCTGAAATTTTTGAATAGTTTTCATTGCTTAGAAATTGAAGCATTTGTCACTTTTCTTGGACACAATTTGTGAAGAAAAAGATTAGGTTAAATTAATCAAATATATTACTGTAAAGTATTTGTGCAGCTTATAAAGCATGTCTCAGAATAAAGCACAGGCAGAGGTACTAGGCAAGAGCGACTGGTAGAAGTAATACAGTTACAAAGCTAGTTTCAGCTAAAAGTCTCAAAGTGTGTACCATATATCTCAATTTTAAAGGGATTAGTTTATATTAAAAGGATTTCAAACCTAGTTTTGGACTCACAGGACTTTAGCCTCTGAGTTCAAAGTGAAAAGGATGGGGGAGTATATAAACATAATTTGTAGAATAGAGTCTGAATGCTTGAAAGCTTTCAGTGCCCTTTTGATAGATAGATAGATAGATGTCACTGCTTTGCAGAGGGCATAGAGATCAGTGCAGAGGTGTTAACTGTCTGTCTTTAAATCTCACCACAGATCTGTTGCAAACTGAATTTTAAAGCCATTGATCGTGGTTTTTATTTTCTTACCATTATTGTAATAGGAATCCTAAAGGTGATATTCCTGATGAACATTGTCCTTCTGCCAGTCTTTCATACCACTGTGCTTGACTTCCAGCACCTGCAGTAGCCCTCCTCTGTGCTTATCTTATTTGCAGGATTCGCCGTCTGTTCCACTACATCGTCAACCTGCGCTATTTCGAGATGGTCATCCTCATAGTTATAGCCCTTAGCAGCATTGCCCTGGCTGCAGAAGACCCTGTCCAAGCCGAGTCACCAAGGAATGATGTGAGTACCAACCAACGTGGCCAGAACAAAATTGTTCTGCTTCTCCCATCAGTTATGCATGTGGCATGTCTGTTCCCATCTCCAAAGGGTAACACGGTGCACCAGCAAGAGCAAAAGCGGAGCTTTCTTTAATAACATACTCAAATTAACTTGTTCCACTATCAAAATCCTCACAGTTCCTGTCCCTTTCTGCTGCTTCAACCACATCTGAGTTTGAGAACTCAGAAATCACTGCTGTTTGGCTGGTATGACTTACGTGGAAGCAGCCTGCAAAGCTTACACACGATTCAGCAATGGGAAAGGCTTCCCTGGTCACAAGCCAGGGATGACATTTTCCTAAGGTCCGCTGCTCCTGCTAGAGCAGAGCCTAAGTAAAACCAGATACGGCTTTTTATCTTGATGGAGCATGGTAGCAACCTCCTAGAATTAGTAGCAAATCTACTTGTCCATGGATGCCAAACCAAACTCAAAGACTTCATAGATATGTGCTGCTAGGAGCAGAAGTAGGGACGTGCCACCTTTTACGTGAGAGCACGCAGCCCAGGAACGTTCACGAGGCAGATAGCGGGATGTCTTTTCACAAGGACATTGGCACAGAGCTGATTACAGTTACATGGACAACTGGGAGTCCACAGAACTGAAGATTAAGTATAGAAGTTGCACCATGCTGTTGCCTAATTTTGGACTCTCCTGTGTAGGTAGTTGCAGTACATGGGAATCATGTGATGTTTATATTGACTTAATATCCATTCACTATGTATAATCATATGAATGTGACTGTGAATAGCTGCATTCCATCCACAGAATTATATGAAAATTTAGGAGATCTATAGATATTTGAAGGGACCAGTATTGCATTTACCAGGATGTGTACCGAGGGTCTTGTGTTCATCCACCCCTTTGACAGATTACGGAACTGAATAGCTTCAGAGCACAAGTCAGCAGACCAGGTCAGAGCAGGAATTGCCTGGCCTGGCCTCTTGCTTCTGAATCTGGTCGGTATTAGCTTTTTTCCAGAGGAGGATCCACAAATCCCTGTATCAGTAATGAGCTGAAGTAGCTACGAGCAATCTCTCTTCCTCATCCGTAATAACTGTGGAATCAGTTTTACAAAAAGGGTTTTATCACTCTTACTGTCCCAAGGTCTTTAATAATACTGTCATCAGCGACAGCAGAAGAGAAACCCAGGTTGCTACAGGCTGAAACAGATGCTGGTAAATAAGCTCTTTAGGAAAGGATATACAAATATTTTGATTTGAAATATCCATTTTGCCTTATTAAACCTGCCATATATGCAGGTGTACTGAAGCAACCCGTGGGCATGCATACTGCAGTCTGGCAAGGACTGGAAAAAATGTTGCTGTTTAAATCAGATGATTCAAGTTTGTGCCTAAACTAGTTGAAAGCCTCCCATCAGATGATATTTACCCACTGTAGCAAATAGACAACTGTCAGAATAGACTTTTTACTCTTTGCTCATGTGCAGATTATTTTGGTGTGTAGTCCTCCCTAATACACATTTCTCTTTCCCATTTAGGCTCTGAAATACTTGGATTATATATTTACGGGTGTCTTTACCTTTGAGATGGTGATCAAGGTAAGAATTTTTCCAAGCAGAAAGGTTCACCTCCCCTTTCAGATTTACACTCATCTACTTCTGGGAAGCTGGAGAAAGCAGGAGGAGCACAACAGATCTCCCTGGGGCACCTGGAGAGGTGGTGATGATGGAAAGCTTTAGCTCAGGAGCAGCACTTGGAAGTAGCCAGTGCACAACAGATGCCTTTCTGTAGCGGCTCTCCTGGTTTCTTTAATCTCATGTTTTATGGAGGAAAATAAGGACATCTTTAGTAGCTGCAGTTGTGCAAGAGGATAAGATCTGCGAATGCCTGATGCAGAAATGTCTGTGCATGGCTAAGGACACAGGAGCTGATAGAACTTACTGACACACGTCTAATTCTTCCCTTTTCCTTTGATGGTGATCAGGAATATTAATAGCAACTGATTCTTGGTCTGTCATGTTTCAAAAAGTTGAGGATTTATCTTTTTACTCTACTCAGTAGGGTCATAGGTTTTGCTAAGACTATGGGGCAGTAACTTTCCAGAAAGCATAATTCTAATAAAGTCATGATTTATTCTTGGGGTAATGATGGAGTTAGTTTTTATCGTCAGAGTAAGATGTAGAAAGGATGCAGAATAAAAACCAGATTTTCCCCTTGTTTGTTTAGTAGAAGGTTTTGAAGCTATGTGACGAAAGCAACCTTATGTGGGCAGTTGCAGAGCTCTCAGAAAAACAGATAAAATGTCTAGCACGTGCTTTGACACTCAGCTTTAGCAGCATCGTAAGAAGACTCAGTCTCGCGCAGAAGCAAGCCAGGTTGCTGCACTGAGCAGCATCTTTCAGCAAGTGGTCCGGAGCAGGTGTATATCTCTGACTGTTGCCTTTGGCTGTGGATCTTCCTATCCTCTCTTTGTGTTTTATTGTGTAATACCCTATGCCAGTTGTTAACTGCTACTAATCTGGTTGAATTGGGGTAGAATAAAATTAAACTATCTGGATGTTTCATGCACAGACTGCTGTTCCCATAAATTAATGCATGCCTGTGCAAAGAAGGCTGTGTAGCAGGTAGGACCCTTGTCTCTTGTGCTTTTGGTTATGATTTATTGACTTCAGCTTCAGTTTTGATAGAGCTCTCCATGACTATTAGAGATGAGCAGCTTGACTAAGTATCTAGATGTTGCCCTGCTGCTGTGAAGCCCTGAAGAAGAGTTTGTGAAGGGTTATTTGATACAGGACAACCTTGGCAGTGTTGATTTGGTACTTGTTTTATTAAAACTCTTTCTTTTCATGTGTTTCCTCTGAAGATGATTGACTTGGGGCTGTTACTCCATCCTGGCTCCTACTTCCGTGACCTGTGGAATATCCTGGACTTCATTGTAGTCAGTGGGGCCTTGGTGGCGTTTGCCTTCTCGTAAGTACATTTTCCTTAACATTCCAATTTGTAGGAAATAAGTTGCAGAGGAGGCAGGACCCTGGCACAGAGCTAGTTGTGAAGCGTAGTGTTTGTGGCTCCATTTCTCAGTGAAATGTTCAGTTTCTGCCCTTTATCATCTCGTAGCCTGGGGAGAAAAGAAATCCCTAAATTTGTGTTGCAGAATCTCTTGAACATTCTCCCAGCTTTAGGGTGAGTCCGTTCACTGTTCATTCAAACATTAAGCCAAGATTTTTGTGACTGTTTGGCCAACTTCTTTTCAAGGACACATTGTAATAATTTGTGGCAGTCCAATGTCTTCAGGCAATTGTTTTAAAAACTATTGTTACTATGAAAAAAAAGTTAATGAAATCAGCTGATAACTCAGTGAACTCTCTACAAAACAGTGGTTTTAGTGTCATGGATATTTCTGGTTCATATACCTTTGGTATTTCTCTCTCCTCCTCTCTCATTCAGGGCACTTGCATTTCCGGAGAGTTTTACTTCTAAGGCTAATTACTCCCTCCCTCAAACAGAACTCTCTCATTTATGACATTAAATAATATTCCATGTGCTTCTTTAATGTCATGGAGGATACGGAGCAACAGACACAGAGGAATTGCTTTTTTTAAAATGAAGATTAGCTTTTTGTTTAAGCATTTTTCTCAAAAGAGACCAGAGGAAGAACAATGTAGGTTCTTCAGAACTTGGGGAGCTCAGAGTTGGATGACGGAAAGAAAATTTCCATATGTAGTTCTGGGCCACGAAATAGTTGAATTGCAAATGTTTTCCTGAGAAATTCCAGGAGATGACCTGGAAACAGGCTACAGGACTTGGCCAGTTTAATCTTCTGCTAAATTAGCCTTGAGTAATTACAGTGAACATTCAGCAGTCCTTGCTCAAACTGCACTCACCTGTTTGTTGACATGATGTTTTACTTGCTAATGAGAATTAGCAGTGTTTTACTTGCTAATGAGAGAGTGCATTCACCTTTGTCAAGGAACTGTGAATGCCTGTCTTGTATATTTTAGACTGACAGTAATTTTTAGGCAGACAGCCATATCCGTTGCTCCTCTTCTGTGCTCTGCTGATGAAAAATGTCCCTTGCAGCACAAAAAGTTACTGGGACCTTTCTGGTAAGGTTGGCCTGGAATACTTCTCAGGAGTTTTTCATTTTCCGAGTGTCAAAATTCTTTTAACGTTAAGGCTGTGAGATTTGTATTTTAGATCTTCTATTCTTCATAGCAAATGCTGGCTAAAAAAGTCTAAGCTAATTTGACCAAGGAGTGGATGGACAGAAGGAGATGGGATTGACATTGTTGGTATGGTTTTTGAACCAGTTGAGGAGTGACACTTGGGGATATTGGGGTGTGGGCTTTCTGTGCCCAATCCTACTCCAAAGAATTGTTTAGATCTTGGAGGAAGTCATGTCCAACATAAGTTTTTTCGAAGCGACACTGCCCTCTGCTCTTTAAAAACTTTGTTCCTATTCATTAGAAATTTGTTTTTCAGAGGAATCGAGTGCTCTGTTGTAAGCAAGGTTGTCTTGAGATGGAATTGCTAGCCTGGTCTGGTGAATGTCTTGCTTACCTAAAATTTGGCATCCAAACCCAGGTTGCTTTTTAAGCTTAACTAGGTACATGTGTGGTTTAGTTACCCTGAACATGAAATACATTCACATAACATCTTTCAGAACTGGATGTGGTCAGACTAAGTTAAGCAAAAACTTACTAAAAAAAAAATATTTAGCAAGTTAACAGAGCTCCTCTGAAATGAAGACAGGTATAAAAGTAAAATAATACTAGTCACAACTATGAGTTTGCAGAACAATATCACCCAAGTCTGTGTTTCACTGAGAATTCCCCTTTTCCATTAAGAATTCAAACTTTCAGGGCAAACTGGGAGAAGGGGCATTTTGTCAGCACTTCAGAGCAACTTTGTGTGCTGTGAGAACAAACATCATGGTTTGCCTTTAAAACATCTTGTCTTTGAACAATATTTTCTTTTGGACAAGTTATAGATTAAAATGAATAATTTTTAATCTTTCTGAGTCTTTTTGTGCTCAGGTTTTCTATTGCTCACATTAGGCCATGAATATCTAACAGCACCTCATCAGCTCTAAATAAATTACTTGTACATCCCCTGATTGTGCTTCATAATAGAGTGCCCCAAGCTGCTCCTATTTTACATGCTGTTTGAGTAAGTATTGAGCAGGGATTTTACAGAAAGCGAATGCATAAAACCTGCCTGCCTATTTACCGTCTCCCAGATTAAAGCAAGCCAAACCTATTTCTGAGAATTGGAAAAATTTGAATTTCTTCTATGATTTTTATTATGACTGTAACCTCTGCTACACATCCATGTTTCAGCAGGCGGTGAGTGTTGACGTCCAATTTGGAGAATACTTGCAGTATCTCTGGTCTAACCTGAGAGCAGGAAATCCAGTCATTTGTAGGAGATGACTTGCTCTCTGTTCCCACTAGTCCAGTTATGAGTACCAACAAGTCTCAGACTGCTCAGATGAAAATTGGGTAGATAGTCATGTCCTTAGCTCAACTGCGCTGTTTGGTTAAACCAGACGGACGCACCGAGGCTGCTGAATTTTGATAATTCTGAAAACAAGCTTTTGGAGAATAAACTGGGTGATCTTCACTGTTTTGTTAGTGGTTTTTTTCTAGAAAACACTACAGTCCTGTCACTCATCATCAGTGTCACTGCAAAAATGTATTTAATGTGGCTGTTACCAGTTTCTGTTTGCAAGAACACACAGTCGCCACTCAGTGGGTGTGATTTAATTCACGCGTGTTCTTGACCTCGTTGGTGTGCAGTGAAGGTGATGTGAATCAACTTCTTGCTGAGCAGACACGTCACTGAAAACCTAAGGAAAAACAGAGCTCCCTGAAACGCTTCCATCTAGAATATTGCAACAGCCTCTATTTGTTTAGGCATACGAGATGGTATCAGTCGTTGCTGCAAGGTTCATAAGATCCATCTCAGCCTCTCAAACCAGCTAACAGTCTGCTTTCTGCCTGTAGCTCTTTAGAAGCCGTTCTGTGCTTGACTGTACTTCAAATAAAATTTTTTTTTAAAACAAGGCCCCCAGTGAGATGCTATAAACATTAGTAATACTGATGATGGTGACAATAAAATAATGTCTTCCATTTAGCAATGTATTTCTAACAGAAATTCCTTTCTTTTTCTAGAGACAAACATGCCACAAACACACAGACATGTTTCAGTCTTTAGGGAAATTGAAGTAGAGGAGCCTGAAGCAAGCTAGCAAATTTGTCATCAGAATTTATCAGCCCCAGGTGTAAAATGTACTTGCTCAATAGTGATAGCTGATGAATAGCAGCGAAGAGGTTGCATTTTTACATCTTCAACAACAGAAAGGTGACTGAGATGCACGGAACTTCACACTGCTCTTTGAAAAAGCCAACAGCATTTGCCAAACAGTCAAGGTTATTACCTCCCAAAGTGTCAGGGGGATGAAGGTATATTTGCCCTGTCTGCTTGTCAGTCGAAGGGCTGATGCACGGCGGGGATGTGTGGGTATATGCTGTATAGCCAATCTGTTGCTTCCTTGCTTGTTTATTTTTATGATTATTGCGTTGGTGGGTGTGGGACAGGGGATGGGATTATCTGCCAGCACATATCTGTATGTGCATGGGGTGCACGGTATAGCCTTATGTTTGTGTTTGTCATTGACTTTGCTCTTTCTTTGTCTTCCTCTTGCTGGAATCTCTCTAGGAGTTTCATGGGGTAATATGTTATTCCTGTCTCTTGCTGCACTGTTATGCCTGTCAAACATGTGTACACACACTTGCCACTGTGGAAACGAACCATGTTACACTCATCGCATCGACTCCTTTGTCCCTTTATTACTCATTATTCAGTGAAACGTATTTTCCCTTAACAATCCTCATTCATCCTTATTTCCTTTAAGCAGAGGATAGAAGCAGACTAGAAAGCCAAGTACACCAGAGAGTCAGAATCCATGATACGCAGGTATATGTGGGGGGACGACTTAGTGGGTACATTGTTAATGTCTGAGTTGCAATTCATGAAAATCTTAATAACTAGGTTTAAAGAAGCAGTTTTATTCTCATTCAGAGGATTGCACCTCTAAACTGCATTAGCAGTGCTGGAAGCTTCAGGACTTATTTTGTGCAGTCTGGGCAAACACGACATTGGTGGAAAGTCTTTGACATGAAAATAGAATTGTAGAGAGCTTCTCAAGAGATTGGCAGGGGCAATTTATAAAGGAGGAGGTAGCGATAGTTGTATTTAACCGTCTACAAGGAGGTGGCAGTTGTGTCATCAGTGCAGTACAGCTTTGCTTCGAGGACGGAGCGGGAGGCAGAGCTGCATCGTCTCAGGCCGTGGTTCCAAGCAGGGCAGGAGCTTGGGTGGGCTCCTCCGCAGCAGATAACCCAGAGATGCAATGAAAAGGATGCAAAGGTCGGTCTTTGATGTGGTCCAGGAAATTGGGTACTTATTTCTTTCCTCTGTCTAGGAAACCAGATCATTTAAAACCCTGGAAAAGGGTGGCTTTGTGCTTGGGCAGAGTTGTGTGACCTCATTTATTCTTCGGTGGAGGAATTCACTTTCTGCCTTGGGGATTTCAGGCAATTGCAGAAGGCAGTGACTCCACCCTACTCTGAATATTTGATGACAGGGCTCTGAGGCCCACGTTACGTGAAATCAGAGCTGCTGGCAGGAGCAACAGAAACAAGAAGCTTCCATTTTAAAGAACTATTAATTTTTTAAAGGATCCTTTATTTATGAAAGGAAAAAAAGGCCATGTAAATCTCATTTTAAAATATTTTTAATGTTTTAAACAAATAAGCAGCAAACTGCCCCAGAAAAAAACAGAACTGGCCTAATGCAATTTTTTTCATCATGGTGTATTTTTTTTTTTTCCTAAGTCATTGGGCTTCTGTTCACTGTCTGTCTTTATCCTGCTTGCTCTTCTGTATCTCTTCTGAATTTTGTACTTGTTATTCTGCAGTTGACTGAGATCTTGTCCTTCCATAGCAATTTATTTTTGTTGTGAGAAATATTCTGGTCGAATGTGTGCTTGTGTACACCTTTGACTGAATCCTCATTCCATCTGGAACTTTTATTTTGTGGGGCATCTGGCTTTGTATTAGAGTGGCGTAAAAAACAATATTGGCAGAGGGGGTTCTTAAAAACAGTGAAAACGACCCTTAAGGTTTTATTTGACAGGCTGAAATAGTTGCAGAAGATCCATTTAATTAAAATGCAATTTGCATCACTTTAGTTCAGAGTACTGGTCCATTGAAAAAGCTTTCTCCTGTAGCAGGAATCTTACTGTGACAAGAAGTAAGTACGATTTTTCAGGATTCTCTATATGACTTAGATCGTAAATCCCATTAACATTTAATTGGCTCACACTCTTTATTTGCTTAGGTGCCTGAAAGGGGAAAATAAAATCAACCCTTCTTAGTGTCCTTCATTCAGGCAGAAGGAATTTTGTAAGACTGGAGCTGTCTGCCCTTCACCTCCATCTCCAACCCCCGTGCGAGGGAAAAACATCTTCTGCTCTCATAGACCCAGGAGGAAGGATTTGCTCTGCCTCACCTATTCACTAGTCCCCAGTAGGTCTGTTTAACCTTCCCAGAAATATTAAGACCACAGAGATTGTTGCTTCAGGCTTGGAGCCAGCCCTGTGAGATGTGAGCTAGCTCTGTCAGAGCCGAGAAGTGTCTCTCTTCTCATCTTGAACTTCCCCTCCAGGAGGCCTAATTAGTACAGCTGTTATTTAGGGCAAATGCATGGTAGTGTAGTAAACAGGTGTTTAGGTCTCCTGGGATCAGGAGCACTGGAAGACACCATGCAGAAATACTCTGTGGTTCTGCCTGAACCCAGGTGAGGACTGTTGAGGTTTATGAGTTCAGTTGCTACCTGCCAGTGGCTGTGCTGCTAAGCTGGGCTATGTGTGTTAATTTGCAAACCAGAAACATGGCCACAAATGATCATGATCAAGAATTGAATGTAGTTCTGGGCCAAGGTATCTCACCTCTTTTTTTCTCCTACTGCCCCAACTACATATCCCTTAACCCTCTCACCTTCACTCTTCCCTCAACTCTACTTGCCTCAATTCATACCTCTTCACTTTCTCTGCCCTGGCTTCCTCATCTAGTTAAACCCCAAATACCTGGGCAACATGGAGCACCCCGAGCGATCTGCTTGGTCGTCCAAAGGGGAGAGGGCAGAAGGAGCAGCAGGGGCAGGCGAGGTGATGGGCATGTGCTGGGTGACCTTCAGCCATGGGAACAGGCTGGCTGGCCGAGCCAGGTGGTATCTCTTTCCCGGTAACTTATTTCCCCTTCTACTTCCCTCCTGCCACTTCTCAAGAGGCTGAACAAATTGTTTTGCAGCCAGGGAGGCCATTGCTGAGGACCAGACAAAGCTGCCTGGGGAGTAGGTGAGCTCCAGTTTGGCTGGCTCAGCTGGAAGCTATGGTGAAGAGGAGATGGCTGCAGTGACCATGGCAGGGTCGTTGCTTGCTAGGAGTTGGTGATTTGAAAGCAAGTATGCAGAGGCAAATGTGGGCCAGATCTTCAGTTATGCTAAAACCTAAAGAGAAAGCCAGTAAAAGCTATGTTGGCAGCCTCTGCTTCATCTCAGCCAGATTAAAGAGTCTCTAATGAGAATCAAAAATTATTTCTTTAAAATATTTAATAGTTATTTTGTGGCATCAAATCAGTCCCGTAACTCCATGAGTATTAGCTCAATCACCTGGATTTACAGCCATGCCAGCAGTCAGGATCCTTCTGCAGCTGATTAAAATGGCCTTAAAGCAGCCCTGAAAGACAAGATAGGGAGAGGATAGGTAAATCTCCATCCTGTTCCCCCTCTCCTCCATTTCTGTTAAATCAAGTGCAAAGGCAACTTGTGTTCAAGGTATAAGTCATAGGGATACAACCCACAGCCCTCCAAAAATTGCTTGTGTCTCACCGCTTATTGCATTTCAGGACAACTGCAGTGCCAGGTAACTGGAGAAAGAGACTGGAGATGAGACAGGAATGTGTGTTTCTAGGTTGCAGATTCCAGTCCAGTGTTAGTATTGAGTAGTGCAGTATTAGTACTGAGTTATTAGTCTTTTAGAAGTGGATAGATTTCAAAAAAGACCCCTTCCAGGCCTGAGCAGGGTCAGCCAGCCACAAAACTGGGTGGTTTCCTCCGTTCTTGGTGCTTGTCCCCTAGCACAGTGCATAAGGCTGATTGCGAGCAGGGGGGGAAGCTTTGCAGTCCACTACCTGCACATACTTCTTGTGGGTCTCCCGGGTTATTTGTGGTTTTATTGCTTTCTTGTTGGAGAAGAGAAATGTTTAGCAAACTGGAAGAGCACAGAATAGGTATATCAGCATCCCTTCAACATGTTATTCATTCGTACCTGTGTGACTTCAATGCAGTCTCAGACCTGAACCTATAGTCATGAATAAAACTCCGTTAAAGATTTTCATCCCATTTTTCACTTCATATGAAATGAAGGGGAATGTCATTGTTTTGCTGTTCGGTTGGAAGAAGATGTAACTCTGTCTTTTTTATTTATTTTGGAAGTGCACGAGGAAAGGAACTCTGTCCTTCCCCTAGAAACCTCTTAATGGTAACAAGAGGGAACGGTCTCAACTCTTGCACTCAGTTTTAATAAAACCTAAAACCAAAACATGATTTACAACACCTGCATGCGTAAGTGGGAAGTTGCCCTAGCACTGTTCCAGGCATGTAATATGCCATCATATTACATGTTCCTGCATGGGTTTGGTAGCATGTCTTCCAAGAGAGACTCGAGGATGAGGGTATGGGCATGGAGCAGCTCTAGTCCCCAGAAGAGCTCTGTCCCTCGCCTTGAAGGCTCCAGTTCCCTCTGGTCACTCTCTGCTTGTTTAGACACAACAGCTCTGCCAGAGAAGTGCAAGAAGCACGCAGAGAAACATCCTCCTGTCCCACCCAGGTGCCTGGGAGGGAGAAGACCCAAGTGTGACTTTCTCACTTCTCCTGCCTGGGGCTGGGATGAAGGTACTGAGCCTCCTCCTCTCCCCATGGCTGCAGTCCAGGTGTGCTGCTGTCATGGCTTTGACTGCTGCCTGGGTGGGAAGCCGGGACGGGAAGGTCTTCTGTCCCTGGGTGATGCTCGGTGAGTAGCTGGGACACGAGCGAAGGCTGGAGAGCACGTGTGGCTGAACGCTGCAAGGATCATGTCCTGCCCACAGCCTTCCTCCCGTGCAGTGATTACCACATCTCAGGTTGGGTGCTCCTCTTGCAGTCCGCACTAGTACTGTCTGCATCCATGGTGAGGATGGCACCCAAAACCTGTGAAAAAAACGAACCAACCCAAAACAATTCCACAACCAAAACCACGTTGGATACTTATAGATATTCTAGTTAGTGATCTGAGAACCAAACTATTCCCTCTGTTGTTCTTGTGCCTTTTATCCTTTGCAGAGGAACCAAAGGCAAAGACATCAACACAATCAAGTCACTGCGAGTTCTGCGGGTCCTAAGACCGCTGAAGACCATTAAAAGGCTGCCAAAACTAAAGGTTAGAGAATAACCACAAATCTTTCCTTCTCTGGAGGTTTGCAGCTGATCTGAGTGGAATTTGATGGACTAAACTTAATCCAAGTTATTTCTGTTCCCTTTATTTTGTTGCAATTAATCTGTTTGCCAGATTTATAAAAATAGTTGTGCAGATGTTTAGCAAATGTCAACCACTTGTTTCTTTAGCAAACATTGTGTGCAATATTATGAATTATTATGAATGCACATTAAAATCAAACTTCCAAAAAAAGAAAAGAAAAAATGCAAATAAATTAAATTACAGTTCACGAGTGTGATGCTCTTAGATATTGTACAGGAGAAAATAGGTTTTGGAGTTTTTTACTTTCCCTAGAGAACTTCACATGAATATTGCAAGATTTTCTACAGTCTGTCTAAAGAGAAATGTCATTGCTGTATAAGGAATTTTAATCTGTTCATCTTTTCTATTAAAGAATATAATAGTGCAGGGTTTTATGGCAGTACCCTTTCATGTCTAGAATACTAAGTTACAAAGTAAAATAAACATAATGGCCTGTGGTTATTCAACACCATTTCATGAACACTTTGAGATACAGGCAGCCCCTGGAAGCAGAGAATGGAAGGAGTTACAAAATTTAATAATTTCTGACTTTTGGGAACTCTTGAATACCTATTGTAGAATGTCTTCATGTGCCATCACTGCTCGCAGGATTTTTTATGAGACACGGGGAAAAAATGATGGGTACTTTTGCACATGGCTGAAACTATGTTTGACAATTCCTATTGTCACACAGTGGCACGTAAAAATCAGGGTCAGCTGTTATTTAGATTTGCTTTTGTCCTTACCTGCAATTCATGCTTAAATAATTTTAATTTTATGCATTTTTATGCATACTAAATTTACCTCAAAAGATAAGGAAGAGTAACATAGAAAATGGTCTTCATTTGTTTAGAAATTTGAATGTACAGCTCTTAGGTCATAAAACAGCCAACAGTAGCTCAGTCCTACGGCAAGATGCCGAAAGTTTTCTTTTTATTGAATGTCTTCCTTGTTTTCAAGCCATTTTACAGAGTAATTTAACGGCTTCTAAAGAAACACTCAGAAATCTTTATGTGAAACAGAAGTCGTATTCATGTGGTTTGTCTTCAAAATTCTGTCAATTTTTTTTTTTTTCCCCCTGGATGTGGTCTTGTATGCAACAATCAGCAAGAGTAATGGGGTGATTAGAGATATTTCCAGTGTTTTAATTCAGCATTTCTGGGTTGCATCAGGAGTGTAATTTTGTGAATTATTCACTTCCATTCAGAGAAACAGGAACAGTATTGTATAAACCCCGCACTTGGGCAGTAAGACTGCTCAATTTGTATTATTATGGCAAACTTCTCAGACTAAAATTACACTGCAAATTACGTGTAACAATGAATCAGTGACTAATAACCAAATAATAAATGTATTTGAGAAGTTCTTTGCAGGGGGTTCAGAAGTGACATATGCTGACTAGATTAGTCACACTTAAGTTTGATAGACAGTTCATTAGAAAAATATTATTCAAAGCATTTGGTTGTTTTGTATCTGATATATTATCCTTATTATTCAAACCAAAATAATGGCCAACGTGTAACATATTTGATGAGCTTTTACCTATCCACTGGGAGTAAATTAAACAAAAATGTGGTTTTTACTTCATAATTGGCCATGGAAATATTTGCTTAGGACTAATATTTATCTCGACGAGCTGCGATTGTCTTTATAAATTTTACAGGCAGCACCAGAAAATCCAGTGGCAGAGCCAAACTCGCCGAGAAAGCAGGAGATGTAGGAAGCCAGCGTTACTTCTCACAGCTGGAGCATGACTCTTGGTCAAACACTTGGTGTGCAAGTCCCTGAAACCATCCATGGGTTGTAGGTTGGGTAATTACTCCCAAGCGTAGTTAGATGCTAGACGCCAAGATGTTAGATGCACTTTTCCTTTCTTTCAATCCCTAACCTTGTTCTCCTCCATCCCCAGGCTGTCTTTGACTGCGTGGTGAATTCCCTGAAGAACGTCCTCAATATCCTCATAGTTTACATGCTCTTCATGTTCATTTTTGCTGTCATTGCTGTGCAGCTCTTCAAAGGCCGATTCTTCTACTGCACCGATGAGTCAAAGGAGCTGGAGAAGGACTGCAGGTACAGCCGGGGGCAGGGGCTGTGGGGGAGAACCCAACTTTCCTCCAGCAGCAGCAGCTCCCCTGACTGTCCCAAAGCTGCATCAGTCAGGTATCTGCTGAGCTTGGTGAGTCTCCTGTAAGTAAGAGCAATGCTTCGGCACAATTAGCCTAGAGGTGAATTTTCCCTTTTGATGTCTGAACAACTGCATCGTTCCTGGCTCCGATCTAGCAAATGCTTACCCAAACGCTTAATGTTACAGGGGAGCAGGCTTCTCTCCCAGGGAGGGCTAGGTGGGATTTTAAGGTAAAATATTTTTGAAGGGATGGCGTGACTCCTCTTTCTACCTGCTGCCTTGATTCTTAGGGCTTGTATGAATTAGAAAAACATAATGAATAAATAATCAGAAGTAAGTCAGTTGGAAGTTAAAGAGCTCCTAATTAGTTAGAAAAGGGGACAGTATTTGAATATCTTAAAAGCCCTGTCGTGCTTTGTCCTTTGCAGCAGACTGTCAAGGTATATTACTCACCACAGCGTGCATCTTTCTCACTTGCCTTTTTTCTTGGCACCCAAACCACAACCTCAGCACCGTCCAGCTCTGCTCGCGTTACACCTCTCCTCCTGCCTTGCAAGCGCAGGGTACGTCCCCGGTGGGACTGCATGTACACAGCATCCGCGGAGGCTGTTGCTGCGCTTCGT
This sequence comes from Cariama cristata, assembly GCF_000690535.1. Classification (NCBI taxonomy): domain Eukaryota; kingdom Metazoa; phylum Chordata; class Aves; order Cariamiformes; family Cariamidae; genus Cariama; species Cariama cristata. The sequence continues at coordinate 41,906 of NW_009605430.1, read as the reverse complement.
CCTTGCAATAAAGCAGATCTATTACAGAAAGGGATGTGAAATTACAGAACAGTGTAGGTTGGAGGGGAGCTCTCCAGATTCCAGGTCCCTTGACCCCTCAAAGTGGGACATATTTAGGAACTGGATCCAACTCCGAAGTAGGAGTCAGAGACTTTTCCCCATCAAGTTTTCTGTGGGATCAGATAATTTGGGGGCCAGCATGCCGTTAATTGCTGGCTTTGCCTAATGAATGAATGCCCTGATTACAATTTCTTTTATTTCTAGACCTCAGATCCAGTTCCTGTGGCTCGAAATGGCTTGAAAAATGGCCTTTACTTCTGTTACAAACCTAAGGGCTGTCTCTTTCTTTGTCTTTAATACATAGCACATTCAGACTCTGCTACTAGGACTTTCCGATGCTTCTCAGTGAGTCATATGAAATGGCTGATTTGGTTTAATTCTCTCATTTGGTCTGAATCTCTGTTTTTCCTAGGGGTCAGTACCTTGATTATGAAAAAAATGAGGTGGAGGCACAGCCCAGGGAATGGAAAAAATACGAGTTTCACTACGACAACGTGCTCTGGGCTCTGCTCACACTCTTCACCGTCTCTACAGGCGAAGGTTGGCCAACGTGAGTACATGGGGCCAGCAGGGTCAGTGGTCACGGAGGTAATGGCAGATTTCCACAGCTCTGAGGGACACGTAGACAGGAGGTGACCTCTGAAATAAGAATAGTCTTTTATCAGCTAAGCTTTTACCTTCCCTTGTGTGATTATTGGGTGAATCAGCAGACAGGGCTCTGCAATTTTCTCGACGTTCCTCTGAGCCTGCACAGGGATGCTTAGGTAGTTTTCAGTACTTAATAGCTTGCTTGCTCCAGTATTTTGGACTTGCACACCTTTCTCAGGTGTAAAATTGATAATGGAAATGTAAAAAAAATGAGGGGTAAAAGTATTGTGACCTATGCTGAAAGTATGCTGGGTCTGACAGTCCCAAAATTATATTCAGTTCAGCATATGACTTTATTTTGGCACACTTTTCTGCTGGGACATGTGGAGCACAATTCATGGCCAGGTTTTCTCCATGGCAGGTCTTCCCTGTCCTCCATGTTCAACTATTTCATAAAACAAAGAATAGCACATACAGCAGCATCAGTCTCCCTTTTCCAGCCCTTCACTGTGTTCCCCTACTCGGAGGTCATCAATACCTTTCTTTTCTCACCCTTACTTCATCCCTGTGGACCAGAGAAGAGAAGCCAGATCTAACTGTATCCTCTCCCCTTGGGCAGGAGGGATAAGTGGATCTGTATGTAGCAAATCTCCATCATTCTGCAGAATGGTGAAAACAGAAAGGGTTTCCCTAAAAATATCCTCAAGGAAAACTGCATCCCAGTCATAAAGATGGGAGTGAGTTTGACCTGAGCATATGTGGAAAACCCTCCACACGAGTGAAGGCCAGTGAGTGACTATCAGGGTGTCATTGGTGCTTCACGCTGATTTCATTGACTTTTCTTCTCTCTTTGCCCTTGATTGCAGTGTGCTGAAGCACTCGGTGGATGCTACCTACGAGGAACAGGGTCCCAGCCCTGGCTACCGAATGGAAATGTCTATCTTTTACGTGGTGTATTTTGTTGTCTTTCCTTTTTTCTTTGTGAACATCTTTGTGGCGTTAATCATCATCACCTTCCAAGAGCAAGGAGATAAAGTGATGTCAGAGTGCAGCCTCGAGAAAAACGAGGTACCTGCGTCTTCTGAATCTAAAGTTAGCACCTAGGGGCTTAGAGCACCTCGATACTGGTGGAAACCCACTCCTCATCCCTCCCATGCCGTAGGGGGCTTTAGAGCAGTTGTTACCTGAGGGTGTGTGGTGTAGAGAGCAAACAAATTACAGATTATTTCAGCTTTTGCATAAAAACAAACCAGGGAGAGCCCCTGAATGCTTCATATTAGTAAGCACTCTCACACATCCCTGTGGACCGCACCTCCGCTTCAAAGTGAAGATAGATTTGCATGTTAGCCTGAGCATGTAGGTGTGAAAGCAGACAAATCTTTGACCTTTGAGAGGCCAGTCATCAGAAATCAAACTGAACTACAACTGCTATGGCTCGCCAAAGGAAAACTCCTCTCACCAGGCTGGTTCTGTGCCTGGCTGAGATGATGTCCTCCTGACAGCAGCCAAAAGTAGATGCCTTGGGAAGAGTGTAAGACCTGGGCAAGCATATGTAAGGCTTTTCTTTAATGCCCTAGCAAATACCATTATTTTCAGCTCAGGAACTTCCTGAGTTGGATGTGGTTTTTCTTTAGTTAGTGGCATCTCTGTATCTTTCTTCCATGGATGTATCCAGTTTCCTCCTGAACCCATGCAGATTTTTAGCATCTGCAACACCCTTCGCCCTGGGGTCCCAATGACCTGTTGCGCGAAGAACCATCTCTTTTCATTTATTTTGAAACTGGAACCTGATTTTTGATGAAAAGAGATGACTTTTTAATCAATTATTAATTAGTCCGTTGTTTGTCTATATGAACAAAAAGTCCAAAATAAAGCAGAATATTTAAAGACACTTTACCCACTTTATTTTTCAACTAAGTAGAAAGTATTTTTGTAGTAATTTATGAATTTGAATTCTTATCTAAATCCAAGATGAGAAAATGCTCCAGAATCAAAACTTCTTGTGGGTAGAAACCAATTTTTAATACAGTTTTATACTCATAATAATGTGAACAGAAATGGCCAACTAAGGGGGTCTTTGAGAGTTCACCCAGCAATATTTGCTGAATAATTTATTGGTTGAGTTCAATTCATATTTTATGAAATGTTATTAGCTGTACAGGTTTTGCTCTGTGGGACAACATACCTGAGTTTCACAAAACTTTTTTTTTTTTTTTTTTAAACACTGTTAACATCTTTACCAATCCTCCGGTTTCTACAATTACTAATCAGGAGGAGTTGGCAGTGTTTTCTGAAGTGACCCTGTAGATTTAGAACTCCCTTCCCTAAGTGAAATGGGATCAGGACGTACTGGGAGCTGGGCTGTGATGGACAGCTGTCTCCTAGGGTTGCAGGGGGCCATAGGAGTGTTGTGGGGTTTAATATTTCAGCAAGTGTCCAAAAGTGATCACAGTTTGGGGATCCTGTGCTGCATTTTACAGGAGTAGTCAGTACTCACAGCATGAAGGAGAAATACTACCCTTCGCGAAATGCTCCGCTTGCTCTCTCAACAATATCCCCACTGATAAAGACTGCTAGCTCTTTTTTTGTATTCTTTTCATCCCATTTTTGTTTTGTAGAGGGCCTGCATAGACTTCGCCATAAGTGCCAAGCCACTGACCCGCTACATGCCTCAGAACAAGCAATCATTTCAGTACAAGATGTGGAAATTTGTGGTGTCCCCTCCCTTTGAGTATTTTATCATGGTCATGATTGCACTCAATACCATTGTCCTAATGATGAAGGTTAGTGGGCTGTTACTGAATCTTTGCAATTTCGGGCTAGCAAATGTGGTGTTTGCTGGAAGGGCTTTGTACTCTCCACCTGAGAGCTGGGGGGAATCGGCAGGAGCTACCACCGCCTCTCATTTGCCTGATGTCGTTTTTAGATGCCTTGTGGGATTCCTTCGGTCCTCAAAGGGAGATGGTTTAGCTGTGATGAGATACTGCAAATGGGATTCCCCTGCACAGCACTGGTTTGGCTCATAGCCCCTCCAGCATATGGCCAGTGAGATGTGAACTGGGCTCCGCAGGTCCTGAGCTCCCAGTTCAACCTGGGCTTCCTGCTGCAGAGCAGGGTCATTTCTTGGGGATGCTCAAAATCCAGCCATGCCAGGGAAATTACTCAAATTCGTGGCAGCATCAAGCTTCTGGGACGTGATCCACAGGGCTTAGGAGAAAGAGGTGCAGGTGGCTGGATATTGTGGGTGATCTCCCCTCCTATCCCTTGCCTAGCTTAGAGTATCTTCACATTCAAGGGGGTCACTGTATTCTTAGGGTCTGCTGGAACAAAACACAGTTCTGCACTTGTTCTCTGGTTTTGAAAATGCCTTTCCTTCCTCCTGGTCCATATTGTGCTTACAGGGAGATGTACACCAGCAAGAGTCTCCTGGTCCTGGGGTTATCCCCAGCTGCCCCATTAGAATCATGGAATTGTAGAATGCTTTGGGTTGGAAGGGACATTTAAGGGTCATCCAGTCCAACCCCTCTGCAATGAGCAGGGACGTCTTCAACTCCATCAGGTTGCTGATTGGGATAGCATGTAGGCAACGGTGTTCTGGAGTGGCATGAATAACTGTGTTGTAACCCCAAGTCTTGCTTAAAGTGAGCACAAAATCTGACACTAAAATGAGCAGGAGTCTCGCAGTCAGGCAAGCCAGCTGAGAAGGTTTTATTCTCTAAGTGATCTTTCAGTAATAGCCTTTCTTCCATCCTGGTTTAGTTCTATGATGCTCCAGAAGCATATGAAGAAATGTTGAAATGCCTGAATATTGTGTTTACATCCATGTTTTCAATGGAATGTGTGCTGAAGATCATTGCCTTTGGTGTGCTGGTATGTGCCTTCCTCATTTACTTTCAACGGTTTTCTCCCTACATGAAATGCTTGTATTTCATGATGCGCATTTAAAAACAAGCAAACAAACAAAAAAAAAAAAGTGTTGCAAAAAGAAAATAACCCCATGATCCCTCTATCCCCCTTGTGTTTTCATTTGGCAGAATTACTTCCGAGATGCCTGGAATGTCTTTGATTTTGTAACGGTGTTGGGAAGTATTACTGATATTTTAGTAACAGAGATTGCGGTAAGTACAGTTTGCTCAATTTGCTCTGTTTACTAACAAAGCTGTACCCTGTCAAGAGATTGCACCTTCTCCCTACCAGCCTTATTCCCTAGAGCTGCCTCTGGGACTCATCATGCGATGATGTCCTTGGGTGACCTAATGTCTTTGATTTTGTAACGGTGTTGGGAAGTATTACTGATATTTTAGTAACAGAGATTGCGGTAAGTACAGTTTGCTCAATTTGCTCTGTTTACTAACAAAGCTGTACCCTGTCAAGAGATTGCACCTTCTCCCTACCAGCCTTATTCCCTAGAGCTGCCTCTGGGACTCATCATGCGATGATGTCCTTGGGTGACCTGGCAGCCTGTTTCCATTAGCTCCACTCTTTCTCTTTCCACGAAGATGAGCGCAGTTCTCTGCCCCAAAGACTCTCATGCGAAAAGCTCTGATGAGAACAACAGTGCTAGTGCCTCTGCCAGGAAGCAGGCTCTCGTTCAGCAAACGACTCTAACTCTGAGCCATTTTTGCCTATTGATGGAAAAATCCTGTTGAATTTAATACAGGGAAAAATCAAAAGGATTCTGTCGAGGAGGGCTGTTTTATACTGTGAGGTGCTTTGCAGGGCACACACACACACGTCTGTCCCTTGGGGCTCCTACTCAATCTTGGTCATGGGGCAGAGGGAAGGCAATAAAGGGGACTGGGAGTGGGAGAGGTGATGGGAGCGTGGAGACAGCCAGAAACTCAGCAGCCTGCACAGCCTGGGTTGGGGGAACAGGGTGCATTTCTGTTACGTGCACAAAAGCTTTGTGGGGCAATTATTTAACTTTGCCATAGGATTTGTTGGCCAGCCCTACAATGACTGCTGTCTCCCTAACAAATCCTGTACATTACATGAAGTGTACGAAGGTGTACAAACTTGCCATTAAATTCTAGAGGATTTTTCCATAAGGGCAGCAAATGCCTGACTCAAGCCTTGACAGCCTGATATTATCCAATTTATAAATTGCTCCTCTCCACTCCCAATGCATGTTTTAGCTGATGATACTGTATCTGTGTGTGATGAATTTGAACTTTGCCATAATTTTTTTTCCTAAGTCCCTGGGATTTGCTTATAGATCTGGTTTGTGTGTGCTAAGAACTATGCTCCCCAGACTTCTTTACAGGACATTCAGCTGGTGGTGGAGACCATATTACTCTTTCTAACAAAATACATTATTTCACCTAACCTCCTTGGTACAAAAAAGCGCACAAAACCCCAAAGTTTTACTCCCTGCACAAACGGTGTTCATTTAATGGTTAGTGAATCCTATCTTGTAGACTTCAGATTACTTTTTGTTTTCAATGCACGGCTTACAGCCAGGATAAAGTTACTCAGATCAAACACGAGGTCTGACTACCACTCCTCTGAGTGCTTGGGAGATTCATTTCACTGTGGGCAGGCACTGAGTGCTCGCCTCCATTCCCTCTGTCGTGGGACACATTTTCTTGCCAGGCTCAGGCACCCAAACTTTTTGCCTTGGTTTGAAAATTTGTGAAAACGTTTGCAAGTCAGCCGCAAACAGAGACCGATGCTTCTCATCCACCCCTCCTTCGGCCACTTTTGCTGGGAGGAAGCAGCACAGCCAACTCGCACGTGGTAAGGGAGCCTGTGGTCTCTCCGAGATTGGTATCTTCTCCTTCAGGAAGGTATCTCCTTCGCAACGCCAAGCCCACCTACTTCTTGTTAAAATCCTCCTTTGTACAGCTATTTTGCAGGTAGAGAGCAGCCATCAGTGTTGCCCGTTCCCTACTTGGCAGGGTGTATGGCACCTGGGGAACTGGCTACGGACTGATCAGGTTAGGCTGCAGTATGTCACTGAACTTAAGGCGAAGCCACAGCATGCCTGGGGCTGTATATGCACCTCCCCAGGTTTTTGGAAGCATCAGCCATCCCTTGGCGCTGCTGGCCAGCTATTAGGGGTAGGAGAGTTTGTGTGTAGGCAGAGATTCTCCACCCCTCTCCTGGTCTTTGGGCTGGAGATTAAATGTGCTCCCAAATATCCGTGTGTGAGGTGGCAGGCACTGAGGTAAGAACCTTGAGGGTGCTGGGAGTGATGTCATCGCCCTTCCACTCTGCAGTAACTTCTCTGGTTTCCAACATCAAAGATAGCAGCAATTTGGGGATGCCTTTGAAAAGTAGTATGAATTACCTCTAAAAACTGTCAGTACACTCCAATAAGGTTAAGCTCCCAAGCACCTAGACACCTTTCTGTTATCCTCCCAGGGGGTAATGGAGAGGCTTTTGGTTCCTGAGTAACTACATCCATTAAGTCAGACCTCAGAGAGGACTTTCTAATGTAGTTCAACAGCTTCCCCTGGCAACGCGACTAATACAAAGCTGCTCACAAACATGTCTTTAATATAAAAGCCATATGTTCCCCAGTACAACTCCAGCCCCTGACCTCTTGGTCTTCTGTCTCAGTCCATAGACCTGTTTGAGCTCTGCTCTCTCTAAATCTTCCCTCCCTGCAGCATTTCTGTATTGCCATCACGTCTCCTTTCCACATGCTTTCCCTTGCAGACAGAGAGTGCCCAGAGGTTCCCCCCCACCTTCTTGCTAGGCTTGTTTTTCCAAACTTCTTTCATACAGCCCCTCTCAGATCTCTCTCCAGCCCGTGCCCACCTGCAGCAGCAGCAACAGCACACTCATCAGCACTGAAAGGCTTTTGTAGCCACCAGTGTACACTTCCCTAAGCCACACACATCCATCTCTTGGCCTCAGACAGGGCTGGTGGGCTGAGAATTCAAGAGCATTGTGCACAGCTTGCTGAAGAGGCGTTAGGAGCTTAGTTTGCTTAAAGGGGACAGTGATGCACAAGGGCTGGTGGGCTGAGAATTCAAGAGCATCGTGCACAGCTTGCTGAAGAGGCGTTAGGTTAAAGGGGACAGTGATGCACGGGTCTTGGAATCACTGCTTAATTATATGAGTGAGAGGTTGCAGTAGTGTGGAATCACTGCTTAATTATATGAGTGAGAGCTTGCAGTGGTGCCCCAAAGATTACATTTATAACAGAATTGTTAATGGCAGCTTTCAGGATGCCTTTCATGGAGCAGTTCATTCTGCTTCATCCAGTGGCATGCGGTGGAGGTAGTCTTGTACCAGGATCTCCACTGCCACGATGAGCCTTCCTCCCCTTCCAGTCCGGAGGATGGTCTGTGGCATGTAGGATTGAAAAGAAGCAAAAGGATCCAGCACTGTCCTCTGGTCTCATTTTGCTGGCTCTGCAATAGGTTGCAGCAGGTGTTATTCTGGTCCACAGTGCATCAGGGGAAACCCAAGGGGTCCCAAAGCTGCCTTGGGAAACACCAGGGCTATTTTGCTGCCTGGAAAGTGGCACAATGCATGTATATTCTAGAAGAGTTACACTTTAAACCACCAAGGGGTCCCAAAGCTGCCTTGGGAAACGCCAGGGCTATTTTGCTGCCTGGAAGGTGACACAATGCATGTATATCCTAGAAGAGTTACACTTTAAACTGTCTTTATAATATAGAACTTGCTATTTTTTTAAAGTGGAGTTACACCTAAGTCACTTAAATACTTCTGGCATTCAGAACCAACTAAAAGATGTAGAGAAGGGCTGAAACACCTGACGCAGTGATAGCGAGCATGCTGTTTGCAAACAGCAGGGACAAAAGTGAGGACCTTTGGGTGCCTCATTCGCGTCACTTAAATACTTCTGGCATTCAGAACAGCAGGGACCAAAGTGAGGACCTTTGGGTGCCTCATTCACAGAGCACAGATCAGGTGTACGGCCTCGAGTCTTTAATCCCACCGCCTCTACCCAACTGCTCTTTGCCCTTTGTATTTCCAGGTAAGGTAGAGTAGTAACGAAGGCTTGGGATGAGCACCCACTCTGCACAAAACGCCACAGCTAATGCTGAACCCCACTTCAACTTTCTGGCTCGGTGCGTGACCGAGGGTGCAGCAGCTCTGCACAGGGTCACGGAGCTGAGGATAACCACAGAGGAGAACAGGTCTTGTCACCACTCCGAGCCGTGTCCCCAACAGAGGATGCCCTCTTTTCCATTTGCCTTCCTCAGCTCCAGCCTCTCCTCAGCTGATGTGCAGCTGCAGGGACAGTTGGGTGGCAGCCCCCGGTTTGGTCCTTCCCTGTGCATATCACCCGTTCACACGGGAGGGTTTCTCAGGCTGAGAAGCCCGCGTGATAGCCACAACACAATCTCGATTGTCTGTCTCCACCTGTCCCTGTAACAACCACCCCTGAAGCCCTCCAGGTCCCTCAGGAGAGGAGATGCTGTCCGGGTATGACTTTTGAGACCAGGTTCACAAATAGTTGCAGGAGCACACTTTTCTCCGTGACTCTATTCTCCAGCTATAAGTGTTCTCCAAGGTAAATAAACCTGCTCCCCTGGGCAGTCTCATCTTGAGAGACTCTGCTTCCACCAGCCTTGCTGCATCGGTACTTTTAACCCACTGAAAAGTAAAGATAAAAGGAAAAGAAATGTGTTGATTAATTGCTTTATTTTAATTTTCTAGTCATGTCATATGTAATTTACTTTGTGAATGCAGTGGAATATATATATATATATTTTTTATTTCCTTAGGCAAAGAACACGTATGTCAGTTTTTTACCCCCTCAGTAATGGAGGTAAAATAGATGGCATTAAGGAGAAGGTGTCCTTGCGGCCACAGCCGGCCTCGGGAGGCCCAGTGGGTGTATGGCAAACTGACATCCATTTCTGTGCCTGGAAATATAAAAAACATACTGAGAAGTGTTTGTGAATTGTCTCCCAATTTGCATTACAAAATGAAATGCAAATAACTACTGCACTGTCTGTGTTACCTTTAGGATCTCAGAATCTGTTTTGGTTTGAAGCATTTTTTATTTATATAATTATCATAAAATAACACCCCCAAAAGCCCAACAGTTTTTTTCCCGTGAAATTTTCGGAGTTTCCTTTTTTGCTTGTCCTGATTACTCATTTTCTCTTTTGTTTCCTGTTTTGTTCTTTATTTTCCTTATCTACCTGCTGAATCACGCCATCCAATCAACATACAATGCGAAAACCATGTCTCCGTCTGTATGTTGTGCACCTGCTGCTCAAAAAAAAATAAAAATTTGTAAATAATCTTGCAAATATCCATCCATGAAAACATCACATATAGGACACGGTTGGTTTCATTGAATTTAAACAATTATTTAAATTCTCTGCTTTTATTTTCTCTCGTTTTTCTTTAATTTAATTTGTTTTGATGAGATTTCCGATTGCACTGGTGAAAAAGCCTCACTGCAGCGTGCCTCAAAACTGGCTTCTGTTCTGCATCTTCTTCCCTTTGGCTAATTGGTGACGTGAGGCAAATGCAGTTACCAATAGCCTGCTCTCTGCTGTTTGTTACACCTGACCATGATAAAGGGGAGACTGACACTTGCTTTATTTTGGTGGAAAATTGAATGAGAATAGGAGGAAAGGATGCTTCTGGATGACCTGGAGTAGAGAAGATTGGCTGGCTGGGAAACCCTTCATTTTGTAAGTGGTGGTACCAAATTCAGTTCTCAGAAACCAGTTTTGTTTTCTTTTATCATTAGATGCGTTGAGCTTTCCGCGAAGGGAAGCAGTACATTTAAGAGGGCTGCCTTACAGGTATTTTAAGCCCATGGTTTCCACTGTACTGTAAGGCAAAAAAAAAAAAAAATTGAAGTGATTACAGACTTGCTTCCCTCAAATCAAAAGAGAAGTCGCAGGAAAGCGTTGCTTTTATTCAACTTCGAAAATTCTTTGTGATACCAGCATATAGAAGCATTTTGCCACCACAGTGGACATAGTGTCCCTGGATGCAAAAGCAAATATGTCAAGTAAAATGCATGAGCCATGTTATGAACAGGGCTGAAAAGTACTGGGAACCAGATCCCACTGGGAATTTAGTGCCTGATTCCAAAGACACCTTTGGAAATATTGGCCCTTGTCCTTGAAAATTATAAATTAAGCAAAAGAGGATGAATAAAGAAAAATACAATTAAAAAAAAAATTTTCCATTCTTAATTATCTTGGCTATGGTTAATAACACAAATGAGACCATAAGCTTATAACAAATATTTGCTTGGCCACCTGACAACAGCTCTTGGATCTATGTTAACATCTGGACTTCCTGTTGCACAGTTGCTGTTAAGAAACAAATCCAAGTGAATCTTCATGACGGACTGCAAATAAGCTCCATGCATCCTTCATGGAGGGTCACAGGAGGGAGTTTTCTGCTAGGAAGCAGCAAAGAAGAAAACGATAGTGCATAAATTACAAGTTTGCCTGCTGCGATCTGAGAAGGGAATCCTCCGCGTGTGTTGTGGCGGCTGGAACCATTACAGATGTGGGAGAGGTGAGGATGTCTTTGGAGACTTCGACTTCTGCACCTCTGGCCCAGGCAGCACAGATCAGCGCTCAGGCATCAGCTGTGCATGTGAAAATAGACTGAAAAAAAGGTCAGCTTATCTTCTTCTGGCCAAATTTTGGCCTTGTTGCTGTCCGTGTTGCAGGTTAAAGATCTAAATGCTTATCCTGCAGTTTGGTAGGATTGTGGTCTCTATGGTCATACGTGTAGGTCCAGGCTCCTTCCATCACTCGGCATCCAAGGCGTCCAAGCTGGATATTTGGAGCACCAAGTTGTCCTCTGGAACTGCTTTCTTCCTTCCACTGCTGATGATGCGAGCCTACAGTGACTATCGCAGAAGAACCAAAGTTGAAAGGTAGCAGGGAACGAGGAGAGATCTGGGCATCACACACATAAAATCATTTTTCCAGTGTTCCTGGATCAGGATGAAAGGACATGATATGATATGCCTGGAATGGCACAGTCCCCAAGACACAGACAAGTGTGGCAAAAATCTTCAGCCTCTTAAAATCAACAAGGGTTTTCCCCAAGCTTCAGAGGAAGCCAAGACCCTCTGCAAGATTCAGGAACTCTTCTTCAGTACTATCAATGGCATGGACATTTAAGTAAGAACACAACCATTTCCTTGACAGCAGCTCCTTAGCAGCATGGGTGAGTTGTTGTTGATGCCAGATGAAGAGAACTGCCAAAGCTTCCTGAGTGATCCCATTCTTGGCTTGGTTGGATTCCTCTTCCCATGGCTCTTTGCAACTTTGGGTGAGCCCTTCATTTTGAGGACAGAAATCTGAAGTTTCAAGTCTGGGGGTTGTTGTGTTCTGCAACTGGGCTGCAGGAAGAAGCAGGGATGAGCAGCAGAACTTCTGCTGGATTTATTGCTTTGTGGCAGTGTAACGTAACCTCCTTCACGAAATCCTGCAGAACACGTCCAGCCATGGTGTAAAAACTTCATATTCCCACCGCAGGTTTAAAAATCCAAGACACTAAATCCACTGAGCTGGTGCTTTGCCACTGGTGTACAGAATGGAGCTCATTCTGCATCCCTGCGGACAGTGGGCACCGCTCCTGTGTTGGGGAGGAAACCACTCTGGTGCTGAAGGTGCTGGCAGAACAGATCCAGGCAATGGCTGTGTGCCCTATTCGTGGCTTTTCTGCTTTTTGGTATGGAAAACACCCTCCGAAAGGGTGAAAGAGCAGGCTGCCCATGGTGGGACAGCAACAAAGGCCAGCTCTTTATCCACAATATCTGTTCTCCCTGGTTCCCTCCTGCTTTGCACTTTGCTCCAGGGATGCATCGCTTGGTCAAGCTTCAGTCACGCTCCTGTCGTGGGAAGCAGTGGCTGTGCCTGGCTGTGCCCAGACCCCCGGGGTCTGACGAGCAGCTGGGTCCTGTTGGTACCAGATCACCCTCTTTTAGGAAAACAGTGACAGGCCAGAGGGAAACATTTTTCAAACATCGTTTGCTAGTCCTCAGGTGGATCATAAAATCATAAATCTACGGTGCCTCTTGTGAGCACCGGTCAGCCTTTAGCATCTGTGCAACAGAAAAGCAAACAAAATCCTGGAAAGAAAGACTTTGATAACCCAGAAGACGATATGTGTGTCATGTTACAGAGGTGGCTAAGTGGGAAGAGAATTGATGCAAACCACTGTTATACAGAAATATCGCAATGTGGAGTTTCCCCTTTAACTGCATGCAATTCTAATACCTGCCTGGACAGTTGAGGTGTCGAAGGATGGGTTTTCTACGCAGTGTGCTGAGGGTTACACACGCAGAACCCTTCCATCCATCACGAGCGTGTGTAATTTTTCCTCCCTACGAACAGCGCAGAGAACGGTCCTTCGAACGGTCTGCGAATGTTGGTGACGGTGGATTTTCCTGGGTTGCGAGTGATTCCCCGTGGAGCTGAGGCTTTTGCTGCACTTTAGGAAATGGCAGTGCATGAGTCAAGCAAGGAGGGTTTGGAGCTGGGGGCGGAGGGGGGGGAAAGGTTATGGACTATTTGTCCTCCAAATCCCAGGGAGTGGGGGGTTATAGACATAACTGCACAGCTTTGAGCCCCCCGTTTCCTAGCGCATGTGTACAGACTATCCTGTATAAAGCACCACGCAGCAGAGGGATAGCCTGTGCTGACCGACCTCGCAGTCAGCCCAGACCAAAGCAGACGTTAACATCACGTCAGCTGCGATTATGAGATTATAGCAAAGTCTGAGTAAAACAATGTTCTTGCTGTTAAGCTGCAGTAAGGTGGGAAGAGGGAGGTAAGGGAGGTTCATACGTGGAGAGATGGATCCTGCAGATGCTGCCTGTGCTCCTTGGAGGAGCATTCGGCTTGTGCACGGGAAAGAGCCGGCTTAAGCGTTGCTCTGAAGGTCGTCATTTGTCAGACTTGCAGGCCTGATGCCCAAGTGCCATGAATATTAAACATAAGGATCCAGTTCCTGCTGGTGGGGAGACTTTTTGTGATTAAAATGGGCTCTGGGTTAAACCCTTGCCCTGTGCTGAAAGCCGCCGCAGGTGCTCTGCGGAGGTGTATCGCCCCGCACCGCAGCCAGCGCAGCGGGAACAGCTTACTAAGGACCAGCTTAGCGGGGGCACCCGGTTCTCCAGCTGTGGTCTGGCTCTGCCCTCTGGATCTTATACAGCCCTTACCTGCTAAGGGGAATTCAGACAGTATTTTGTGAAGGGAATGTAAACGATGTGAAAAATAAAACAGAAGCTGATGCTAAGGGACAAGCGTTGAATTTTTAGTGCCTGTTTTACTGACCTTGAACAACCCAGGGGAATCCTCGCTTGTGTTTTGCCTGCTAGAGCTGATTTCTGTTGCTGACTTGAATGAGCTCAGTGTTGTCTGCTCTTTCATTGAACATACCTGTGCTTTTCTCTTTTCTCTTTATTTGAGGACTGAGTCTGATATACGGTCTGTGCCTAACTCTGAGCTGCTTGCATTTTTAACATGAGAGAAACCAAGTGCATGCCTGAGACTGATTTCTTGAACTCTTTGATGGGATTGGTGGAATGCGATGCTAATGGCCCCAAAACTGAGCTGGCATTTAAATAAATGAATAGATCCAACAAGCCCCCCCAAATTCAGCATGAGCTCTGAAGCCAAATGAGCAAGAAATGTGGGTCAGTTCAATGTGAATGGGTGTCTTCTGGTAAAACAATAATGCAAGGGAAAGACTATTTTTGCTCATCTTTACCAACAAGAGCTCCTTACGATGATATTTTCCACTCCGCTGCTTGATAAAGTGGGATGCTTTCTCTCTTTAGCTAACTCAGTCAAATAAGTGGCTGTGAACAGAGATTCACAAATAAGTGAATTGGAACCAGTACGGAAAGGGGGAATGTTTTTCATCTCCTTAAAATAGGAGGGCAAGAGGGATCTGGCTTTTGCATGTTTTGTTTTGGAAAGAACCCTCTCTAGATTAGCTCATTGGGGCAAGAAACCTCTTTTCCCTGAAGGAAAGAAAAAAACGGAGTGTGGGGTGGGGAGAATCGTACAAAACAAATGGAAATCGGAATCTGTTTCTAGCAGTTCTTCAATCCACCTACAAAGGCACATTTAATAATAACTTAAAAAATCAGCAGGTTCCTAAGGTACCCTCCTGCTGGTGAACACTCAACCTCCCCAATTGATTTGCTGTCATTGATCCATCTTCCAAACAGTCTTGCTGGTGCCATTTCTCCTTGATAAGCCTGTCCAGTCTCATGTCGTACAAACATTTAAAATCTCCAGGTTAGAAAACATCCTCATTCTTTCAAGGATGTTTTAATCTTCACTGGACAATGCCTTTCTTTGTTATGGTAGCAGCTGTATACACAGTCCCTTACAACTGTCTTGGCTAAAGTTCAATTCTTTGTAGAAAGTGAGCTGACCAAGACTTCAAAGCATCACCATTCTTGACAAAATGATAATACGGCACCATTACCTCTCCCTGAGTGTTTAGGGGGAGAAAATCTACTCAAAGAAAACAAGACCTCCATGGACAGCGTGAAGGGGCCTTTTCCTTTTCTATCATTGACCCAGTAGCAGAGGGGAGGGCTCTTGTGGAGAGGGATTTTCTCATACTTGCTGCATGTGGAGTGATCTGCACTGACGAATGTTTCTTTTGGAAGGTTTTCTGGTGGCCGATTTGCTGCTTAGATCGTGAAGCTGGTAATTTTAATTTCTTTTTTGCGGGCTGTGGTTTCTAATCGCGTTAATTTCTGAAGGACACAAAACCTTTACTTTCCACAGGACAACTTCATCAACCTCAGCTTCCTGCGGCTCTTCAGGGCAGCAAGACTCATCAAGCTCCTTCGCCAGGGTTACACTATCCGCATCTTGCTCTGGACATTTGTGCAGTCTTTTAAGGTGAGTGTTAGGCAGGGTGGGAGGCAGGGAAGAGATGCAGGGAGACGGTAATGCTCAGCACGTCTGTAGCATCCTCCACTGAGTATCAAAGAGCTTCCCCTTGCCAAGGGGACGGCCTCTCTGCACCTCTACAAAGCAATTACAGGAATACTAATTCTGCAGAAAAAAGCGTAACTGTTTTGCACTGAATATCCCCTGAACACTACAGGTGCTGAGCATTTTGGAAGATGCGTCTGAAAGCCAGACGGCTACTGATGCAGACTCACAGCAAGTGTGCAAAGCTCAGGTTGCCCTTGAAACTACCACAAAATCCCTACGGCAAAGTTCTGAGACTTGGGTATTCGCATAAGGAAACGGCAGTCTGACTAATAAGTGCCTTCATGCCTGCTGTTTGCCTGCAGCAAGTTCAAAAAGGTTCAATTGCTTTCACCAGGTTTCAGTCTTGGTAGAATGTGATAGAGGTGAAACCCAAACCGTGCATTTTGGCAAGATAAACTGCGAAGCTGTATAACACAGGGCTGCGTTTTTACGACATGGAGGATTACAAAAAGGAGGTTTTGTTTGAAAGGCGAGATAGTTGCTTTGCCTGGTTTCCTTTGCCCCTGCCCTTCCCTCCCAGCAAGCCTCAGCATCTCGTGGTAGCCGGTACATAGTGGCGCAGGAGCAGCTGGCCACGGCAGCTGGATATGGCACTTCTGACCTAAGTGACCCTCAAACAACTCCCTTACAGCAGCTTAGTTCTCAACTTGTGCTTAACTTCGAGTTAGCTGTTTTCCAGACCTAAATAAGAGCCCACATGACTCAAAACTGGTTATTTTTAACAGCTCTCAGCCGGTTTGTGCCCATTTCTACAGCTTGTTGTGTTTTAATGCTGGTTATGGGGCATGCTCTGCATGTTCTGCAGGGCAGAGAGGGGAACATTTCATCTGAAATCAGGATTTTTAGCTCTAACGCACTAGTGTTTATCGACTGGGCAGCTGCAGGGTGCAGACCCCCAGTCCCATCACACACGGACCTTCTCCCGGAAAGCACTTGACCTCCCTCGCTCTGGAGATCTCGTAGGACTTTCAGGGAAATACAAAGCAGAGGTGATGCAGGAAAGCAAAGCATGATGAGGTCAGGAGGTGCCCGAAGATGAATCTGTTCACTGACTCATAGCCGCAGCCAGCAAACTTCATCTCCCGCTTGCTGTCGGGGTGCGATGCTCCCCAGCACCACCCGTGCACGTGGTGGGTGGCCCAGTGAGCCTGGGGACTGTACCTTGGGCTTTGCACAGGGTCTTGCCTTCTTCTGGGCCAAACTCTGAGGTCTTCAGGTGATAGCTTATGTCCTGGGTGCTGTCGCAAGCTCAGGGAACTTGTCTGCGGGTCGGTGAGATGTCAGGGTATTTTGCCTCGTGCTTTCTGGAAGGCGTTATGGTGGCAACTGGTATTTAACAGCGCAGAGCATGGTGGGATGCAGAGCAACGAGTTTCTTTTGCTTTGGCTGTGCTTTCAAACACATCATGGTATCTTAGACAAAACGATGTAGAGAGGTTATTGTAGATGGTAAAACCGTGGGAGGAGTGTCCTGTCTCCAAAAATGGAAAAGACTTGTTAAGAGAAGAAAGACATTTCTCTCCTGTGGTTGCAGAGAGATGCCGGGCGGCTCTGCCCACAGCAGGCTGGGAGTGCTGGCCAGCCCCGTGCCAGCAGTGAAAGAACCAGGATGGAGAACTGGTTTCAGCAGAGCGTGAACGTGGCTATTGCTCTGCACCGGAGCTGTTCGAGAGGGAAGTTTCTGTTAGACCTTTTAGACTACAGAGGCGAAACCTCTTTGGAGGGTGGAGATGGGAACATAGCAATTGCTTCTTTCTACAGGCAACCTGGAGAAGAACTGCAGGCATCCGTGCTGTTATCCCATGGCCGGGGAGGGAGTGAGTGTTGTATTACACTGTACGTCCCTTTGGGAGACACCAGACAGGCAGCTGGTGCTCTTGCATTCAACTTCTGTGTTATGCTTTCACCCAACCATCAAGCAGCTTAATGGAAAGGGCCTGCGATTTGAGGGGGTTGCAGTGCCTTAAATTTGTTAGGTTGTGTTTTCCTTGAGGGTGGATGGAGGTGGTGTTGCTCCTGCTCTCACCTTGTAACTCATGAGGAATCCTGCAGCCAGGAGAGCCTCTACCAGAGGCCGAGACGTGGGGTCTGCAGGCATGAGATATTCCCACTCAAGAGAGTGTCCTTGGACTCTGCATAGTCTTGGCTGGATCCTGGGAGAGGGGCTCAGCCAAGGCCCTTTTCAGTGTAATCCCGACCCTTTCCCGTGTGTGTGCAGAGTGCTGCCCTGGCAGTGGAGCTGGGACGGTTCCCGGGCTGCACGGGGAGCTGCTGGTTGGTCTTTCCCCCCAGCGCTGAAGCTCTCAGTCCTTGTCCTCTGTCCCTTGTGTCCAGCAGAAACCATGTCAGCCCTTTGCCCCATGTTTCCTCCTGGGCTCCCCATGGGCTGCATAACCCCTCTTCTGCCCTGAGCATCGCACGGTCTACCCCTAAGGCGAGACTTCTCATTTTTTCACCTATCACTAATTAAGAGGCATTAATTACCCATTCGTTTAGCCTGAGTGGAAAGTAGCTATTCCTCTCAGCTTGGGTGACATAATTACATTGTAGCCTTCACTGATTTCTTGCTAAAACTCAGAATGTTTTTGTTCTCCTGGGTTTGCAATCTGTGCCTGTTTCAGAGCAGGAACTTGTTTCTTGGATGTATAGTTTTTTTCTCATACTAAATTTACAGCAAGGTCATTAAAAATTAGTGTTTCCACAATTATGCATAGAAAGTGCCAGTGCCTGCCAGTAGCTCCAGTGCTTGCTGTGGAGCTTCTTACTGTGTTTTCCCTGCTCACCGCTTACCTGCTTGCAAGGATGTATAGAGAGCCCTCGGAAAGCCCAGACTGTTTTGTGATCGATGAATACCTGGCTCCAGAGATTTGTCTTCTGAAGGCTACCAGAATTGTTCATATTCTCTTCCCAGTTCCTTCATCTGAAGGACAAATACCACAAAACACGGTGCTGCCCAGGTATTAAATGCTACCGGCTGATGTATGCATTTACTGTCGTTAATGCTGCCTTCTCCTTTCCCACAGGCCTTGCCTTATGTGTGCCTCCTCATTGCAATGCTCTTCTTCATCTATGCCATTATTGGCATGCAGGTAAAAATTTTGGCTTTAATACTGACCGTAAGTAGCCTGGTTTTGTCCCACTGGTTCAGGTTGCAAACGGGTTATTGCCTCTGCAGCAGGATCAACAACTGACTTGGGATGAGGCGAAAGGCTCTTCTTGTCCGGTGTCAGGTAAATTAGAAGTGCAAAAAAAAGGCGACTTTTTCTACCCTTATTGCCAGGTCTTGGGTTGAACACGGCCCTGGGTGCACAAAGGGAGAGAGCGGGCAGACAAACCGGCTGAGAGGACGACCCTGCAGCAGAGCATCTCTAGGGTGGAGGTGGCAGCCGTGTCTCCTGTGGGCAGGGCACATCCCTTCCTCTGGGTACAGGCACATCATGAGGCCGAGAGCTGGGAGCAGCTCAGGCACTGCACCTTTCTGAAAAGATATAAGAAAGTTTTCTTGACCTGGATGGAGCTGGACTGTGGTGTTGGAAAGGGTCTGTGTGAAGATGAAGCACATTAACCTTGTTTATTTCCCCCATTTGATCTCCACAACACATTTTTATCTCCCTCTTCAGCACGGAAATTATTCTAGTTTCTGAGATCTCTTAAACCAGGACAAATAACTTTCCTGCCTTTTCTTCCAACTCTGCTTGATCCACCTTTATTGACAATGTCCACGTGAGGACGTGTCTGGCCTGAATCACTTCTGTTTTCCATGGCAGGTATTTGGAAACATTGCGCTAGATGATGAAACATCCATTAATCGGCACAATAACTTCCGTACCTTCCTCCAAGCCCTGATGCTTCTATTCAGGTAAGTGGAGTACAAAATACCATACGACTTGCATGTGGACACTAAATAAGTCTTTGTTTTATGCCAGTTTAGCTGCTGAGACTTAGGCACCCTGTAAGAAAGGTATTTGGAGTAAAGCATCCGTTCCCGCTTCCTCCTCCTCAGCGTTAAGGGTTGGCCTGGCACATCTCCGAATATGAGAGATCTGATTCAGCACAAAGTGACACCCAGCACCGGGATACCCTGCATCAACTCAGGCAGAAGCTTAATATAAGACTGAACCCCTCTGGTTTACCTGATCGATGTGCTTCCTGTCATGAAGCTTACTTTTTTTTAAAATGAGAATTCCTTTAATTGGTCATTTTTGTATTACCAACAAGTTAATGCTTCATACATCAATGGCACCTCTGCTTCAGACTGAAAGAGTTCCCATCTGGGTTCATTCTGCCTGAAAATGAAGCATTTTCAAATGAAAAAAAAAAACAAAGAAATGACAGATTTTCATTTTCAGACCTGGCAAAAATGAAGGGCAGGCCCTGCTCCAAATCGGGGCAACTTGGGGAAGATGTCACTTATCCAGATGTGTGCCATGTAGTGTGGGGACCCAGAGATTAATAACTGCTCTGGCCCTACAAGCGCCTGCCAGCCGCACCGAGGCTCGGTTCTGTGGATTACGTGGTGCTTGTAACTGGATATCTTGCCTGGGATTTGGTTTGCATAGTTTCTGTGAAGTCAGACAGAAATGAAATTAGTCCTCCCTAGCTCAGAATAATCACTCGACTCAAATCCCTGAATTTTAATAAAACTGGGCAATTATTCAATCTCATGTCCAGACCTCTTGGTCCCTTTCCAGACCAGCCGCGGTGGGACAGAGAGGGCAGAATCAGCAGGACCGTGATGGGGGAGTGGGTTTGTGCGCCAGGGAATGAGGCTTCAGTGTCACCAATGCGTCAATCTGCTGTGTAATTCACAGTAGCCTGGAAGCAATTTCAGCTTACATTGAGCATTGAGTTTTCTCAAAGACCCTGGTCTCTGGAAGGTTTGTGAGCTGGCTCTGTGTACAAATTAGCACGGCTGGGAACAACACTGTAACAAGAGGGGCTGTTTGTGGCGCTGCTGAGGGATGCCCCTAAGAGCATCTCTGAGTGTGGTGCAGAAATTACAGAGGGAAAATCTGAGGTTATGTAGGAAGTCAGAGTAAGCAAACATGGGGATCCCTCTACTTCTGATCCATGCGTTGCAGAAAGTGGTTTATTTTGAGGACAGACCCTCTGGGACTCCACGGTTTTCCCTTTAGGCTATTTTTTTCTCCCTATGGTAGAAGTTAGAGGGGGAGGAAGAAAATTACGAAGAAAACCCAGGAGACTGTCTGGAAAAAGGGACTCAAGTCACTATGACCCATCAGACCATCCTGATATTTTTGTATCCACCTGATAAAGGGAACAAGAGATTCAAGTGGAGAAGCCTGGTTTCATTTCCCATCTTCTCCATTGGGTTTACAGCCAGCAGTAGGACAGAAATGTAGTTGCTTCAAAAGGGAACAATCTAAACTTTGTTTACTTATATTTGCACTTTGCACTGGACATGTTTAAATCAATCTGCTTTTATTCTCCGTAAAATCAATAAAGCTTAGCCTACCTCAGCTTCTTCGGTTTCTTTTACCGCTTCCCATAATTGAAGGAAACATTCTTTCTCCTTTCTTTTTCATGTCAGCAGGCTGGTAGTTCAAATTCGTAATATAAATACAATCTCTCCACCTGGACACAACCTTCTACCTAATTAACTTAGTTAATTGGGCCCAGTAATACCACAAGGTGGATGTCCCCCTGGGTCCGTAGTGGGGAGGGGGATGGATAAGCTCACCCTCTGCCCTCCCCATCTGCAGGAGTGCCACGGGGGAAGCCTGGCACGAGATCATGCTGTCGTGCTTGAGTAACAGAGCCTGTGACCCGCTCTCCGGCCTCACCAAAAATGAATGTGGCAGTGATTTTGCCTATTTCTACTTCGTGTCGTTCATCTTCCTGTGCTCCTTCCTGGTAAGTCAGTCCCAATCTCTCCCAAAGTGGAGGTACTGGTGTGGTTTCCCCAGCCTTCCCTCTCCATCCCCATCCCCTTGCTGCCTTCTTCTCCCTAATTACGATTTATACAACATTACAAAACCGCTTCACTAAAAACCGTTTATCATCCTAGTGATAAAATCCCTTTAATCCCCAAAGAGATCATTTAGTCATTAGTTTAAAGGGAAGGTTTTTATCTTTCTTCTCACAGGGGGGTCTAATAGTTGGAATTAAGCATTAATCGGTTTTGTCTTGATTTGTGACATGGTCCTTTGAAGAAGGGGATTAGGGAGGGCAGGACAAGAATGGCCAAGATAATATTGGTTCAGAAGTGCTTGCAGCAGGCAGCTGGGAGCGTCACACTTATGTGATGCCTTGTGTTTTGTTTTGTTTGTCAAATAAATGCAATGATCATTTTCTTCTGCAACGATGCCAGGAAAGCTTTAGACATGAAAGTACACAGAGCTGTTGTACTTGATTCGTGCCCGTGGCCACCATCATACAGGGCTGGGTCTAAGCTTTAATAGGTGTCAGTGTCTTTCTGATCACTGGCACGCATAAAAAACTCTCTGCTCTTGGGGCTTGGTTCACTTGCCTGCACCACTGGGACAGAGGAATGGAAAACCGGAGACAGGGACCCAATTAAACTTCAAGCAGGAAGAGATGAAAGTCGCAGCTCTGAAATGTACCAAAAAGCAACGGATCAAGCCTACGTTCTGTTCCACGGGTTTGCTTGAAAATCTAAGGTTTGATGCTTTGTGCAGCTAATCCCTGATATCATCAGAAACCTTTAACCAGGAAAAAGAGGTACACGTGGCAGTTTGATGCTGGGTATAGATAGGGCAACTTCAACAGCCCCTACTGAGATCCTTTGTCCGACTGCTGTTGCCCCTTTGACATCCCATGGTTTATTTCTTCTGCATATATTAAAAAACATGGAGCCCTGAAAGCTTATATGAAGTTAAGACTCCATTTACTGATTCCTTCACCACTCTGTATTGTAAAGTGAAATTTTTTCCTTGTACAAATCCCTAACCCAACATGAGACATTCTCATTGTTATTTTCAAGTGCATTATTGTTCCTAAAGCTTTTTTTTTAAAAAACCCAAACAACTCTCTCCCCCAGACTCACCCTCCCTGGCTCATATCAGCCGTCCCACTCAAAATGTAGTAGCAGAATCAGAGATTGGAGCACATCTGTGCAAAATACAGCTTGGCGTGAGCTTTGTCGCTGAGTCAGCGCTCCTGGAAAACCCCATGGAACCGCACCCTGGGCTTGCTGGCAAAGAGAGGGGCGAGCCCTCACAAAGAGCAAAGGCAGGGAGGGCAGGCTCCAAAAATAGGCAGGGAAAAGCCAAGCAGCTTGACTGCTATGGGACAGGGCCGTAACTCATTTCTTAAAATGCGTTCAGCACTTCATTGCAATGAAACATGTGGTTCCCCCCAAGCGATTAAAGCATTACAGAGCCACAGCCTTGCTAGGAGGGCACATGTTTATCGTTTGTTCGACGTTGTTACACCACAGATTGGGAGGGGAATTGCATAATGTATTTGTTTTTAAATTTTGTTTCTGGCTCTTCGTGGATGTCCAGCTTGATGTGATTTTCCTCCTGTAATTTACACTGTTGAAAAATAGAAATAGAAATTTAAAAATATAGAGGAATTTTAGAAAGAGCTGTATGCAAGCGAGGGAAAATTGTACTGAGCCATGACTGGAGCTGGGAGCTGGGATCAAGAGGCAAACTCTCCAAATTTTTGCTGCCTGTTGATGCTCTGGGGGTACTGTGTTATGTGTGGGGTACCTGCAGCACGTGAATGAGCCCTGCTGATGTGGTTATAGTGCTTGCAGCCTTCGAGCAACTTGTTGGGAGCTGGTTTGGACATCCCTGTCCAGTACTTCATGGTGCACCGCAATGAGATCCTAGGGCTTGTCTAGGCTGTGTTGCACAGAGACCCTGCGAGCATCCAGGAACTGGGGTGGCACGAATTACTGACTTAGTTCCCCAAACTCAGCAGAGTTGTTTGATGTGTTGCGTTCAAGCTGACAAGCACTAACACTCAACCCAGGAGTAAATTCACGCACGTTGCTGCAGAGGCAGAAGCCTTGTTTGCAGTGAGGCAGTAGCAGGGCTGGTGTGTGCTCAGCTCTCTGCTCTACAGCTTGGCCTGAAGAAGACCTCGGGTGGTGTAAGGCACCCAGTGCCCTCGTGTAGGACATGGAATCATTGGGGGCTGAGTTCTGCTCCTGGCTTTCTGTTGGGATGGGTTCTAAAATAATAGATGGACTAAAGGTCTGGGAAGTCCCTGATTAGCATTTGGTGGTGATACAGTGATTCATTAGGGACTGTGCTTGTCTGTACTGGTGGATCGTGTGTCCCAGCAAGAGCCAAGACCCCCTTCTCCCTCCCGATCATACAGAAATATGAATTCTTTAAAACTGCACAAACCCCAAACTCCGCTGCCTGATTTTCTTTCAACGATCGGCAGACCAGCTGAGATTATCCATATTCAATTTAATTCTGCTCATCCCCGCGCAAGAGCTCACAGGCTGCTTCGCCGCGGTCCGCCTTGCTCAGCGTGGTGCAGAGGAGCAGCGCTCACGGCAGTGGCTCAGCCTCCCTACAGAAGGCACGACGAAGGCAGAAAGGGGCCTTGTTGTCAGTCAGGTCTTTATCCAGCACAGGAGCATCCATTCCTGCCTGCCCTCCTGCTCTTCCATTCTGCTAGCTGCAGCTTGATCTTTTCCCATTGAAATCCTCATGACTCTTCCGTTGGCTTTAATAAGAGAAGAATCTTTATATGCCAGAAACATTTGCCAGGTTCTGTGTTAGAGAGCAGCCATTAGGGACGGAAGCCTTTTGTGCATCCTGCCCCTCATCTTTCTGGGGATCTTTGAAGGTTTGAATTGTTACGAGTCTAAAATAGGACATTCAGGCTGAAGAACGGGTTTTCTTCTAGCTGTTCTTGTCTTGATGTGCCTCGATATGAAAGTGCTGGAAGAATTCTCATCACCCGGTTGGTGAAGCAGGCGCTGCAGCCCGTGTGCTGGTCTGTGCTGGTGTAGGGTGAGGAAGGGGCAGGGGAGAGGTGCTGAGCTGGTCGGGCTCTGGGATGGGTCATGCTGCAGGGCATCACCGGTGATGGGGACGTGGCCAAACTGTCCACGGTCAAAAGCCATGGCAAACCTGCCGCGTACTGCAGAACCTGGGACCCCAGGGACCCAGGGCTAAGGTTGTAGAGCTTGTTCTCCAGGGTGCTGCTGCTTCTTGTAGAAACCACACACCCTGATAAGGGAATCATACCTCCTCTCCTTCCAGTTTTTTTTTCCTTTGTCTTTTCCTTTGTTTCTCTTGTTCTTTCCTCTCCTCTCTTTCCTTTCTCTTTCTTCCCCACCCCCCCCTTTTCCTTCCCCTCTCTCTTTTCCTTCCTCTTTCTCCTTTCTCTTTCTAACTGCATTATTCCTTCCTCTCTGCAGATGTTAAACCTCTTTGTGGCTGTGATCATGGACAATTTTGAATACCTGACAAGAGACTCCTCCATCCTTGGGCCCCATCATTTGGATGAGTTTGTTCGTGTCTGGGCTGAATATGACCCAGCTGCCTGGTATGTACGCTGTTACACCTTTGTGTGGAGAAAAGGATAGACATTGTGTATAAATACCATACCTATATGCACAAACAGCCTATTTTAATGTGAGTAAAGCTCCAGAAGGAAAAAGACTCCAAAGCTTGAGGTAACGGTGGTGGTAAATGCTCCGAGTTCAATTCACTATGCACTGGAGAAGAACAAACCTGATGTCATTACAAGGGCATTTCCTTCAAATAGAAATGACGGACGTAAACCAACAAATCAAGAAAGCAAAACGCACCCTCCCTCCCCACACACTCATGGCCAAAAATTAATAGCGTAAATTCAAATGAATTTGGCTAAATGGCCAAGTAGAAAAGCCGTTCAGCATTTCCAAAAGGAGCTTTGATTGCCTTTGGTTTCTGCATCCCAGTTTGGAGATAAAAATAAATTGAATCTCTTGCCATTGGCAGCGATTTAGGTAACTTAGGGGCAAGGCCTTGTTATACCTCGTTTGAGCAGCATTTCGCTTCTTGTTGAGAACCTTAATGATTTCACAAATCCTGCACAGAGACCTGAGGCTACACCAAAAAATTTCAAGTTTCCAAGGTGCTATCTCTCCCTTAAAAGGAGACGATGTACCCCACTGCTTTGCGTCTGAGCCAAGTGCTACAGGCTCAGACTTCACCCTTTGCTTTCGCCCACCTGTGCGGCAGCAGGGAGTGACATGATGCTTCTCAGCCTAAGGGTGGTTTGCTGAAAACATGTGATTTTTAAACAGACATTTCTCATCAAACCCAATGGTTTGGTCATGGAAGCCTCCTTCTAATGACATCAAACTGTAGAAGGGAATTTTGTTCTTCTAAATAATATTTTAGCTTTTGGACTTGCAGTTGAAAGGTAAGATGTGCGAAATAAGAAGAAAATGCAATAAACCTAACTTAGGAAACATTTCAGTTCTCAGTGAGCCTCTGATAAAATGTTCCTGATATATGAGTGTGTTAAAGGAGGAAACGGTTTGCTTAGAGCCAAATGGTGAGGTGCCTGGTTTTATGGCTTTTATCTCTTTGTTTTTCTTATTCAAAGACAGTCACAGGGAAAGCTGCACACCAGGGCTAAAGTACCGCGGCGGCAGAGCACTGGCACTGTGCTGTCGCAGAGCCAAGAACCGCTGCTGAAGCATTTAATGGATTTATTTTTTTTTAAATGAGAGAATGGTTCTGTCCAGTGATCATTTCTAGAGCAAGACTGACTTTAAAATATTGCTTTTGTCCATTGCCCTGAGAAAGCTACTGCACAACAGTCCTGGTGACTCTGTTGTTTTCATTTCTACATGCCCTGAGATACAGGTCACAGTAATTTCCTTGATATTCTACAGCTTGGGAATTTGCCTGTTGGGAGACATTTTTTTATTTAAAGCCATACTAATTTTGTATCAATTTTCCTCCCCATGAGTTACTCTGCAATGAATCTCCTCTATATTTGTAATGGAGCTGCCTCCAGCTTCTTCTCCTGCTTTCCACTCTTTTTTGTTTCCCTTCAGTACAGACAGATGCAGAAAGCGTTTGTATAATCAGCATCTCAAACTCCCTGCTAGGATGCAATTTAAGCTGCTTTAAAATCTCAGTTAAATTGATTTAGGCTAACTTTAAATGTAAACCTATTCTGAAATGACTGTATTTCTCTGAACTGTGTGTGATTTTAACTAGCTCAAAGCCATCCATACTACGAGCCTGCATATATACGGCACACATACCACCAGCTTGTAATCTCCAAGCAGATTTTCGTTACCACATGCTCTGTAACACAGACGAGTCCTTTGTGGGTATTTGGCAGTCAGTAAATAGCTCTTTTTCCTTTTTCAAATCCAGTCTTACCTCTTACCACTAGAAAAATCTCAATGAGACTAAAAACTTGGGAGTGCCCGTTCTCTCCTTAAAAAATAGTCTTGGCTCTGATTAGCATCCATAGGAGGAGTAGCACACTTGCAAGGGAAAAAATTAGTATCAACGTGCTTTATTTAATGTTTTTGTGCTCAGGAACTTTCCACCCATAAGAGGCACAAGCATGAAGTTTACAGAAAGATTTGCTCGCTCTATTAACTCTAAGCACAGAGGTTACATTTGTGAGTCACGCAGGAACCAAACCTTTTCACTTCTAGAGCTGTTAATACAGAATATGTCATGTATTAAGATCTTAATTCAGTTTTTCTCTGACCTTGTTCCTGTTTTCCTGTGGTGTGAAGATATTGATGTTGGCAGAGTGACCAGGGCAGAAATGCGAATCAAAGGACAGCCAAGACATGATGTTCGAGGCTTGATCCTAAAACATGTGCATGTTCTGGATTTTCCATGTGTGAATAGTTCCACTGAAATTAGTTATGTTTTTGTAAGTGGGACTAACATTTCTGAAATGTAAAAGTAGTCTGAAATCCATTCACAGTTTAAGGCCAGAACAGATTTTTTGATCATTTGGGCTGAACTTCTGTGAAGCTCTGGACATGGTATTTCACAATAACTATCCGTGGACTGAGCTTAATCGCTTGTCTTTTAAGGTGTAGCTCCCTGTTTTGATCTGAAGACACAGGGCTTTAGAGGACCCTTTTTTTTTATTCAGCTGTTTGTTCCACTAGTTGGTCAAACTCATTGAAAGAAAACGTTGATCCAATTTTTGTTTTCCATGCCAACCGTCTCCTTTTAGCATTTCAGCTCCCAGTATAGACATGTGGAGGGGAATGGTAAATAATCACCATAGCATAATTTGCAAAAAAGAAGACTAGCAGGCACTGTTATCTTATGCTTAGATGCAGGTGAGCTGGTTCCTCCTTCCATCTGTCACTCATTGATCGCCTCTCTCAAGGTCTCTGCTTTGACTGTCCCAAGGAAAAGGGAATTACAGTGTTTATCCTTTTTCCGTAGCTTGAGACCCTCAATGAAAGATGCTGCATGCGTAAAAAGTACAAGTACTGTTATACTTTTATTATATAAATAATATTTTAAACATAAGCTTAATGTGTATGTATTTACATACCTATTTCCATCAACACCTTTGTTTTTGTTACAAAATCCAACTTTCTGTAAACCTTTCTGGGGAAAAACATTCAAAAGCAAGTAAAAAAAAGCAGTTAGCAGCTGTTGTTCCAGATGTGTGTCACACTCAGGAGGGGTAAGTATGGGGAAACTGTTGGATTTAGGGGTGGCAGAAGCCTCGGGCTCACAGAAAAAGAGAGAGCGAGAGAAATGGGGTGCACACAGCGGTTTGGTCTGGGGCTGGGATTTAATCAGGAAAGGAGTGAAAATACTGAATTTAAGGATGAACTGGGAAAGAAAAGAAAATTGGATCTCTATGAGCTTTTATTTATTCAAGATATATAAAGCTTTATCTCTCTTATACCCCCCCTCCCAATGCATACCCCTTAGAGATACTGGAAATGTTGGTCTTGCCATCGCGTTCCCATTAGTTGTTCCCAAGAGCTGAGGAGGATGCTACTGGCAGCACCTTCAGCAGGTGGGAGGAGGTGCAGGTGCTCCCAAAGGAGGGCTTTTTCTTAGCTATCTGAGATAAAGAGACGCTGATGAAAATAAACAAAACTCAAATAGATTTAAACAACTTGGGAAAGAATCTCTGTTTGTCATAATTTGTCATAATTTGTCACCATGGCCTTCCGATGCAATATATCTGCTGGTTTTCAAGCCTTCCACGGGCTCTCAGAGAGCTCAGGGAACTGGTCGTATGTATTTTCTACACGCTGACTTTACAAGACCATTCTAAAATTTCAGTAAACTTCTTGACTCAGTTAAACCAATATACTTTTTATAACCACGATTAGGCCTGCAGCCAAGACTTGCACAGTTGCATTTGATCTGTTTCTGAATTAATAGTTTTGAGTTGATTGTGAAGGTTTTGAATAGACCTTAATTTTTCACGTCCAAAAAAGCAGTAATATTGAAGGAGATATTCCAAAATATTCCTGCCTTCTTTATATAATGTACCAAAATAAACACAGTGAAGCCAAATTATCTCATTTTTTTTAGAGGTCATTTTGAAGTTCAGTACAGCTCTTTTTGTTCATGATTTGGTTACTTACAAAAGATTAAGAAATCTAATTCTGCTGTTAAATTAGCTGAAAATATTGTCGGGAGTTAATGAGACTGACCATAAAGCTACCTCGCGGTGTCTGATTTCACCTACTGGTAATGAAGGCTGAATTTTCCCAGTGCCAATGGCCAAGATGGCTCTCGAGACGGCAGTTTCGGGACTTCCAGAAAATTGCTTATTGCCCATGAAGCGGAGTAGAGCCCTGCTGGGGTTACGTAGGTGGTAACAGTGGAAGGCGAAGGTTCCCAAGCTCTTTTGAACCAGTGAATTTGAATCCCAGTAATAATCCATTAAATAGGCTATTTGTGTGCTGCAGGCTCTGGTTTTGTTGGGCTGTGCAGGACCCGGGGGGTGGGTAGGGGCCATCTGTGGGCAGAGGTTTGGGCACAGGGAAGTAAAACATTAGTGATAAAGGCGACCAAATGCAATGGTTGGGAAGCCTTGCACATGGCGCTGAAGGTTTCGCAGAAGAAAATCCGAGGATACGGATTTTGTTGAGCAGTTGGAAATTCTCTCTCTCTCTGTTAAAGTGCCTCCTTCATTGCAAGCCCGGTTGCTGTTCGACTAACCTTGCTTTTCAGCGTGTTTTGCCCTTCCAACTTCTCCTGTTTGCCTGGGGAAAAACTGATTCTTCTTGGGTTTTGCTGTCATAACATCTGATGTTTTCTTTCCAGTTGCCGGATTCATTATAAGGATATGTACAATTTGTTACGTGTAATTGCTCCACCCCTGGGCTTAGGAAAGAAGTGCCCTCATAGGGTGGCATACAAGGTTTGGAACTTCAGAGACTCCCTCCAGCATTTTCAGTTCTGGTTTTGTTTCTTTTTTACCCCCTTCCAAGTGCAAATGCAAACAGTACAGAAAAGAAACTGTAACGTAACTAACCCCTTGCCTGAAAAAAGGAATGATTGACTGACTGCCTCCTTTTTCCTCCATGCATCTCTTCCCTGTCTACTCCCACACCCCAGCTGGCTGGAGACAGGCAGCTTTATGAGACAGTGAACCCTCCAGCTTCCATCCTGCCAGGTCGAGGTGGGAAGTGTTGGCGAAAAGCAGCACAGCATCCGAGCGTTTTCTCCCTATATAGCCACACTGGAGAGAAACATCAACCTGAGATTTCTAGGGAGCAGCAAGTCCATTTTGTTTGGGCTTCTTAGCATTGTTGCTCCGGTTGAATGAGCAATGTTTGAACCCTTCCCTTCCCTGAGTTGAAAAGGCATTTAATCTGGGCACTGGTTAATTGGGCAGCAGAATGGGATGGTTACCTAGGCTGGGGAGAGATGAAGAAGGGTTGGACTAGATGACCTCTAAAGGTCCCTTCCAGCCCAAATGATCCTATGAGCTTTCCCCAGTGCAACAGCAACAGACAGAGATTGTCTTGGGAGCAAAATTATGTCTCTCAGATTGCAAACTATGACAGATATCCAGTGAAACCTCCTGCCCCATGGCACAGGAAAAGTATGCTGTGCTTGGGAGCTGAGGTGGGGAATTAAAGACGAATCTTGCCCAGAAATCAGCACAGGATGACACTGGACTTCAGTGGGGTCCCAGTTACGGGCAGGGATTTTCTTGCAGTCAGTGCATGGAGACCGCAGCCAGCGCGGAGTTTGCTTTTCTCTTTCACCCCAGCCCAGATGTTTCACACACCTGACTGGGGGTTAAGCGTTAACAAGCATTGCAGGGAAGGCATGGGCATGGGACCCTGTACCTCCAGCCAGGGAGCAGGGGCGAAGAGAGAAGCCAAGGGGAAACCATTGGCTGTAATTGCAATTTGTGTCTCAGCAGCCTTTAAATTAGCTCTGGGCCCCGTGTCGGGGCAGTGGGCTGGTGCGCGGGTGCCTGCTTCTGTAGCTGTCCTGCTTCAGAAAGGGGCTTCATGTGGGTGCTTAGGTCTTGGTTTCCCTCCTAGCATAGTGGAGATGGTAATACTGTCCTGCTTTTCCAGGGGTTAAGCATTAATTAAGAGTGTGCTGCAATCTACTTAGGTCTCCTCAGAAGACAGGCAGCAGAGATTTGCACAATATAACGAGCAGGCAGCTCACTGGGAAAACGAAATGAGATTGTCATAGTCGTGCTCCCAGTTTCAGCAGTCAGAAAAAGGCAAAGCAGGAGAATTCCTTGCTGTTTCTGCATCCCTTGCTTTTCAGGGCATGATTTTATTTACCACCACCGTGTGCTGAAGGCAGATGCCATCAGCAACGGGCTGGTCGAAGGGCCTGTTCCCAAATCTCTGCAACTCCCAGTTCCCTCTAACACGCAGGACAGTCGGTTGCCCTCGGTGGTGGAGACAACCAGTTGACGTTGGCTTGACAAAAGAAAGACCCCATCAAATGTGAAGGAGAAACAGGTCCCCTTTCCACCGCCTTCCTGCAAATCGAGCTCTGGGCTCTGGTTTTGTGAAACCTGAATTCAGGCTGGAGGAGAAATTGAGGCTGGCTGAGGTTTTGCGGAGTTGCTCCCTTGGCTTGGAGTCAGAGCAGTCACGGTCTGTCCTTGGAGCAAACACACCAGGAATGGCTTTTTGCTTCTCTTGTAGCCCATAGCCTAGCCTGAAAACCAAACTCTTTATTCACTGAAGGAAAGTTGAATATTTTCTCTAAGCCCTCTCTCTCCCTGTCCCATAACTCTGCCTACCAGCTCTCCCTGGCATGGTGAATACAGCCTCTCGATTGACTGGTTTGGGGGGCGAGAAGGGGAAGCATCCCTCCAGCCCCGCAAAGAGCCAGCCAAACCCGAGCCCTCCCCACACCCTCTCCACCCCGAGCGGAGACATCAATCATTCCCCCCAGGGACCCCCGTGCCGAGGCGCAGCTCTGGCCACGGGACGTCCCTGCAGTGAGAAGGAGACGTTGGGCATTGAAACACAGCAATGGAAGCGGAGAAACCTTTCTATTTATCCACCTCTTTGTTTTGGTTTTGTTTTCCTGAGAAATCTGATTAACCGGATCTCTGTTTTCTTGTCTGCTTTCCCTTTTCTCTCCTCCTTTTCATTTGCTCCATTGTGTTGCCTTTTTCCCCATCCTCTCCCTTATTTTTTTTTTTCCCCCTCTCCCCCAACCTGGTCTGATTTGATTTCTGTGTCCTCTTGCTTTTGCCTCCCTCCCTTTGACTCCAAGCGGGCGCATCAGTTACACAGACATGTATGAGATGCTGAGACACATGTCCCCACCTCTAGGCCTTGGAAAGAAATGCCCTGCTCGCGTTGCCTATAAGGTAGACCACCCCCCTAGAAACTCCTGCCAAACCACCAGCTTTTTGTGCCGTGGCTGAAGTGGGTGCCGGTTTTCTGTGGCATTAGTATTGTTCTCCTGGACTTTTCTGGTGCTTTCTCTGCTTTCCAAGCAGACGTGATTTTGGATCTTCTGCTTTTTTTTTTTTGTAACTTCTTTTTGGTCTTTGAAGCTATGGCACATCAGTTTGTCTTCCTAAGTATGTCTCCGCTATCTCTATCAGTGTTTCTATCTCTCCTCTCTCATTCTGCTTCCATTTAGGCTGATTTGGGGAGGGAGGGTGCTAATGAGCAAATTACCCCACCAATATAATCCTCATTTATCTTCCTACAGCTCTTTGGCTATCCATTCTCACTAGCCCTTCAGTAGTCTGTTGTTTTTTCCCCCTCTTAATTAGACTGGAGTAATTAGAGTAGGCAGTACTGTAGGAGTTAGCAAGCTATTAAACAGAGACAACACCAGAAGGGCTCCTTAAATACCCTCATGAAAGAAATTATTTTAAATAGAAAACATTTAAGACGGTAAGATGAAGAAATCACTCAAACTTATTGTTTATTCTGAAAAACTTTTTAATTGAACCACAAAAATGTATTCTATCCAAAAGGCTGCTAGCTGCTGCCTTTCAGACACTGCCTGGATGAAGGCAGTGGAAACTCGGACCCAGAGCCGAAATTACGGAGCGGACCCAGACCTGGCCATTAAAGCCACGCTGCTCTCCCACCAGCTTGCGTTGCGCTTGGAAATTGGCACCTGCAGGGGTGATTCCTTGGAAGCTTTTAACATTGAACCTCACAGCTTTAGCGGGAGAGGTTTGTCATAAGCATTTAGCACTGGTGTAATTGAGCATCCTTCAAACTCAATGGGGTTTTTTTGATGTTGGTATCATTTCAGCCACCACCAAGCCTAATTACTGCACCCCACTGTGCTTGGTGCAATGGATCCACATCACAACAGCCCCCCCCAAACAGTGCTTGTTTTTTCACTGAGGCCATATGAAAGCAAGGTTTTGCAACGAGACTCAAGCTTAAACCCAAACCTGGACCTGCCTTTCAGTAGGGCGCTTAGCAGCAAGAAGAGGTTCAGGTACAGCTTCCTACAAGATCCTTCCTCAGTGTGTTAGGATTTAAAATGAAAAGAAAATTAAACATAACCTCAAAACTAGCCAGTTAGATATCTTTTCTGTATTTCTTTTGATTTGTTTCTGGCCGCTTTGGTAGCTGCTTTAAAAGAGCCATCTCTATTACCAGCAATTCATACCCACCACACCATGACTAAGCTTGAGAAACCCCGCCACGTCAAAACGCCAGCTCTCAGCTATTGCAGAGAGATAAACATCTGCATCGAGGTACCAGTTATACACAGAAACCCAGTGATTTTAAAGTAAGAAATGTCTCCTTTTAGAGCCTGTGAGTTTCCATTGGCTTGAAACGGAGCTGTGTCCAGCTGACAGCCCGGCAGTGGGTGTTCGCAGCTGGGCAGCTGCATCCACATCTGCCAGAAGCATAAAGCTCTCCCTTACACACCCCCCCTCCCAAATTTTGTACAGTTAAAAAAGGAAGAAAATCAAAGGGGATAAAAAGCTCATGTGTTAAAATAGGCATTTTAGACAAGCCTTTTGGCTGATTTTCATAGTGTGGCGTCTCTGTGCCTCTCTGTTGATTGTTCTCAACCGTTGCAGCAGGCTTTCCCTGGGCAGAGGCACTGCAGATGTGCCTTCCCTAGTGTGTCTTCTCCCTGCAAGTTAGCTGGTGTCTCGATTAATTTGGCTGTCTTTACAGAACTTAAGTACATGTGAATGGTTTCTTTTTAAAATACAGGCTTGATTTTTTTAAAGATGTCTAATTTTTACCTATCTACTAAGAAACTTCTAAAAGGTGTCTGTGTATGACTGAACCATAAGTAGAGATGCGTTCAAGTCAAACAGCTCAAATCTAGACTGAACATCAGATTTCTCTGAGCTTGGAGGGGAACAGATTCATTTTGCACTTTATCAAAGAGCCCCGAACTACAGAAATACGGACTTAAGACCAGATCTGAATTTTTCCCATGGTGTAAGGCTGCAGCTTGGGCTGACCCCAACTACCAGCTATGGCTGATGATAAAAACTAAACCCTCATGGGGAGGCAGTACCGGTTTTTGCTCCCTCCCTTCCTCCTCCACTTCTATGTGCAGCACGGAGACAGATTGGTGCTGAGCATCTTCCTCCGAGGACAGCTGTGTGTGGGTCGTGGCATCCCCCTGCCGTACACCTGCTGGGGTGTCTCTCTTGCTGTCCTCCCACAGTTGATGGGAGCCTTGGGAAGGGCAGTGCAGCCCACCCAGCCACGCTCAGCCCCCCGCAGAGCCAGCGTGCGGAGGGACAACGACCCCCTCGTCCCGCAGCCATAGCTCAGTCAGTACCGACAGCAGCCAGGGCTTTGTCTCTGCGCTATTTTTGCTCTCTCCCTCTGAACCAAATGATTTTTCAAAAACCTTACTGTTCTGTCCAGCAAAAGCTCTTTTGCCCCACGTGTCCGCCCTTTTTCTTTCCATAGGTATTTTTCCCAGTCCTCTCTGCAAAGGTTTTGTGTGTTTTCCCCCTGTCTTCGTCTATGTTGCCTTCTCAGTATGTGCACACCGTCATTTCATTTGGATTTTTCCCTCTTTGCAGCCTCCTCAGCTGCCATCCTTCCTTTCTGCTGTTTTCTGGTTCCCCTTTCTCAACCGTTCTCCTTGGTCGACACGACCAGCATCTGCAGTTTCGTGTGTGTGGCTTGCTGCTTGCCTGGAGGTGCATGCGTGGGGTCCTCTGGCCGCACTGCTTGGGTACCAGGAGAGCTCTATCCCACACTGGGGGGTAAGAAAAGGGTGAAGGAACTGAATTTTAAAATCCCTTCCATCCAGTCAGATGAAAAGAGGGAAGAAAACCACTTTAACTTCACTCTAGTGTCTTGAGATTTGATCGCTTACCCATTTTCAGATGAGGGTGGTGGTGGTTTTTTCACTGTTTAGAGTCACGTATTGAGACTTTGAGGCCTTTTAGATGGACTCAAGTTGTCGATAGCGAAGGGTCCTGCGGGTATGTATGCTATTCAGCAGTAGCGTTAAGGGCAGAGCGGGAGCCACCTTTGCTGTCCCCTGGAGTCAGGCCGTCCTTTGCACCACCGAGCTCTGTGTGCATCTTTAGAGAAAACGGGAGAAGAAAATGCCCACGACGCTGCTAAATCTCTCTGGCACTACAGTGCCGACAAGATATCTCGCAGATATCTGCAAGACTGGGGTTGGAGGAGGGTTTTTTTGAAAGCTTGAGGGTGTGATTCTTAGGAAGGATGTGGTCCTAAGAGAGGCAGTAACCCAAGCCTTTCCCTGCTGCTCTTCAGAGTCATTTTTTTACCGCCGTCTCCAGGGACAGGAGAAGGCAGCATCGCCAGTGGGCACCTCTCCACCTCTGTCCGAGTCCAGCTCTCGGTACAGCCCTACATGGAGTCTGCAGGGCGATGCTGGCAGCTGGAGCGGGCTCTTGACTTTATTTTGTGGTTCTGTCGGTGCTGTCAAGCATGGCTTTCAACACCCTATTTCAAAGGTGATTTATTGGAGGGTTTAGGAGGGCTCTGGCTCTCCCTTTAGCACCTCCTGACACAGCCAAGGCTTCTAGATATGTGACGGGTGATGATCTCGGAGCTGGGCTTGGCTCCCTGTTCTCACCAGGGCTGCACCTCACCTTGCCCATCACTACCACATGGATTTTAAAAACTCGATTAGGTCCCTGAAGACTAAACAGGAGTTTGCTAGCTGCCCAGCCTTGCTACCTCTTCTGCACAAAACGCGCATCTTGCATCTCTTTTTTTGGACAAGGAACAAGGTCGCACCTACTGAAGGCAGGCTGACCCCTCCGTGCAACAGGTCCAGCTGTGTGCCAGAGACAGAGCCCTCATTTTGGGGCACAGACCTGGCTCCTTTCTTGGCTATGGGAGGGAGGAAGGCTGGGGCCAGCCTCTCTGAAGCCAACAGAAGAGTTAAATGAGAGTAGAATAATTACAACTAGGGCGGGGTGAATTATTCATAGCAAATAATTTATTCACCAAACTCAGCCTCGTTTCCCACAAGCAGCGCTCCATTGTCCTGAATTTATTCACGTTTGGGGATTATTCCCAGAGCAGTTCTTGTCCCAGAGGCTGCGCAGGAGCTCTTAATAATTCAAATCCATCAGGGTGCCAGCTAGTTTTTTTGGCATTCGTAGCTCAGTATGTTTCTCTTCCTGC